>NC_133621.1:313094933-313394933 GCF_048593235.1 Sminthopsis crassicaudata | reverse complement strand
GGCTTATCGTTGGGAAACATAGCACACAAAATGCAGACACATTCACCAGCCAGCTGCTGGGGTATAGAAAGGTTTGGCACATGGCAAAGATGCTATTTATTAAGTAAAAGGAGACAAAAACGAATGCCAGCAGCAGGATGGACCTGGTCACCTGGATCTCTGGGGAGGCTCTGAGGTTGCAGCTGGTTCTGTGCAAGTGCTGGACTTGCTGAAAGTGTTTCCTCAGGAGCATCACTTTGTAGCTGCTTATGCATATCATCAGCCCCACACAGAACACATCTCGGAAGGTAGTTAACAATACAAAATTGCTGATCGGGTCTTTCCAGGTACAGAAAATGAGGTCAGGTGTTTGCACAAAGCTGGTGTTACTTTTCTGTGGGCCTCCCATGCCTACAATAATACCGGCTTCTGAGAATAGGTTGAAGACCCAGCAGAAGAGGCAGGAAGAGATGATGTACTTGGGAGCTCTGGCTTTGAGCTCATCCCGTGGGGGGCTGTTGGGACTAATGACAACTGCCTGGAAGCCGCTCAGCAGGCAAGTGCTACAGAGAGAACAACCCCGGCTGACTCTCTGAAGATAAAAATCAATTTTGCACCCGGTGTCGTCCAGGAAGTCTTTCACCCCAAATGCAGATATGGTCATTGGGATACCCCTGGAGAGCACAGAAAGGAAGTTGGCTAAAGTTAGCTGGCTAATGATTTGGTTTGTGGCCCTCAGCTTATGGTTAGTGAAGATGAAAACAGACAGGAGAATCGAGTTCCCCAGAATTCCAATTCCTGTCTGAGAAAGGAAAAGCATCCCTAGTAATACATGAAGTGGAATCATTCTGTCCGTGTTTGGGGTGGAAGAAGGCATCAGAGATAGTGGGCCTTGACAGAAAAGAAGAGAGGAAAAAAAAATCAGAGCAGCAAAATGTTCTGAGGTAACTTCTGTTTCCCACTCACACTGACAAATTCATTGGGGTAACCAGAATGTGGCTACTAAATCCCCTCACAGGCCCAGCATAATCTTGAAACTGAAAGGGAAGTTGTCTTTTCACTTTTATAGCTCATGAGTTCCCTGCAGGGTGCTTCTTGCCATGGTTTTTAGTTGATGTTGTTTAATCATGAAACAAGAAGCTTTTAGAAAAGTGAATTTTCTTTCTTTCTTATCTAACTATTAAAGTTGTATTTGTTTATATGCTGAACGTAACATACAACAAACAAAATGGGCATTGCCATATGCATGGTATAACATGACAGAAGTAACTAGGTAGCTCAGTGGAGAAAGTATTGAAACTTGAGGCTGACCTCAGACCCTTACTGACATTGTGATGGCTGCCTTTCTTCCCTTAGCTGAAAATGGGGATAATAACTGTGGCTAACTCTCAGGACTTGTTGTCAGGATCAAATAAAATAATATTTGTAAAATGTATAACATGGTGCCTTGCAACTATAAGGGTTTCAATCAATCCTTGTTTCCTTAATTAATCCTTGTTTCCTTTCTTCTTTCCTTCTTGAATTATACTTGAAACTGTAGATCTCTATTACATACAACTACCCTTTTTATATATATATGTATATATATATATGTATATATATATATATACATATATATATAATAGTCAATAAAAGGGTACTTGGTAAGGTGGTATACTATGAACATCAGTATAAAACGTTCTCCTAAATGCCATGACACCATCTCACAACTTCCTGCAGGATTCAAGGGAAAGTAGACTGAAATTTAGACTCTATATGAAAGTGGACTAATTGACAGCTTATGGAAGTTCTTGTGGAATGGTGTCATTTTGTGCTCAGTTCTTCATGGAGCTATGAACCTGTTTCCAGTCTGTGCTTGGCACTTAATGCAGACACTGCCAACAGCTGATCTTAGTCTTTCCCTAGGATACTGGTAGAAGAATAGGAAATTTGTGAGACACAACTTGGACCAAATCTTGTGAGAAAGGAAGCAAGGCCAAAATCCATTTTTTGTTCTCAAGCTTTCCAGTCATTCCTTTCCTTTTAATCACTAGCTGACTACTTGACTCCAAATCTTTCAATAAATCAATAAACATTTACTAAGTACTTATATGTCAGGCACATAAGAGCTAAGAGCTGTGGGTACAAAAAGGGGAAAAATACAGTTCTTGCCCTCACGGATCTTAAAATCTAATCAGGGATACCATATTTAAGGAGGGGCTTTGAATGTCAAATACAGCATTTTATGTTTGTTTTTGGTGGAACATATAATTATTTCGATAGATGCTGGGAAAGCTTTTGTCAAAATATTAGGCCTTCATTTCTTCAAAACTAAAAATTATAAGAATAAAAGGATCTTTACTTAATATAGTCACTTCTATCTATCTAAATACAAGAATAACAATTTTATGTAATGGAGGAAACTTAGAAGCTCTTCCAGTAACATGACAGGTAAAACTAGAATGTCCATTATCATAATTAGTATTTAATATAGTTCTAGAAATGCAAGCTATAGCAAGAAGACAATAAAGAAGAACATAGGGAGTAGGCATAAGCAAAAAGGAATCTGAATTCGTAGTTTTTCAGATAATATGATGGTCAAAATTAATTGAAATAATAAATACACTGAAATTGTCTAATATAAAAACCAATATATGTTAATCTTCATCACTTCTATATATTATTAATGAAATACAGTAAGAAAATTAAAAATAGAAATTCTATTTTGAATGACAATAGGAGTAATAAAAGATTTGAGGAAAATTTTTTTAAAATAAAAAAAAAATCTTGTGAGAACATGCACCAATATACATCTATATGGATCCTAATATATAGGTACATAAAGACAAATGCAAGTAATTGGAGAAACTATCTGCCCCAAGGAAGGTCAAACCAATAAAAAATTATCATATACATATTAATGAAGTTATTCTGTTCTATACCAAATTATCAAAGGAAATAGAAAATAATGAAATTCATATTTCAGATTAAACAACTTAAAGGAAATAATGAAAAAAGTGGGAAGAAAGGGGGTCTATGAGAACCAGATCTCAAAATCAACTAGAACTGATTATAAACTTGGCATGATGAGTATAGACAAACTCATTTGGCTCAATGCATCAGCTGCACATCATACAGAAGAAAATTCAGTAGCACTTAAGTTTAATGAATTCAAAGTTCCCAGTTATTTAGGGAAGGACTCATTTGCCAAAAATAGTTCAGAAAACTGGATAGCATTCAGCCAGAAATTAGGAGTAGATTATATGGAAATGGAAGCTGCAGAATAAAGTTTTCTTTAAGGCCAAAGGCTGATCTCATGTGTTTACCAGCCCAGGGATTCACTAAGAAAGCACAAAGATAACCGACTAATCCTCATGAATATGAAGGTTAAGAAGCTAAATAGAATTGAAATTGAACCATGTCAAGTCTCATGTTGAGAACTGAGATGACATCTTCTGTTAGACACTCCTGTACATATTTAAGCCTGTTTTGCTTAATGATCTGGAATGGAACAACCCTCCTTTGTTGTAAGTGGCCCTAGTTTTTGGAAAGCCAAGAGGGCATCCTGTCAGTCCAAATGCTGTGTCTATATTTCTTTGAAAGTTCTATGTTTGCAGTCAAGTATGACACTAATTCAGAGGCTATCAAAGCTAGGAACTGAGCCATCTGATTCTCCCTGAGATATAAATTGGCCTTCCAGTCATGGAACTCACTCTCATTTGGGGGGAATAGACTGGTGGTAGATCTGTGATAGGTTGTGTCAATCAAACACTGGATCTGGTTCTCCTCAGATAATCTAGATACTAGCAGATATTCTGGAGAATTGTTAGGGTCCTTTTTGTAATTCATCTTAGTCATAGTTATAAGCTGCTTATTCCATACCTACCCAACACTGAACTGGTTTTCACCACAATTGCAAATTATGTCTCAAATCCTTGACCTCTACTACTATTTGCTGAAGGACAGGAACAATCAGTTTTTTGGAGTTCCCTTGACTGAGTGGTTCTGTTTCCATTAGTGAGTGAACTGGCCAGGATTTAGGCTTGAGGAAAGCCTATTGAGTCCACAGTTTGGAAAACCCTCATTTAGTAGAGGCCTTCCATTTGTGGTATTCCTCCAAGTCTTAGAACTTCACAATTGGGAAGTGAGACTTCATCCACCAGAAAAAGATGGTCCCCAATTGCAAATTCTATACAATCATACTAGGTTTGTAACCTCCCAATAATGACAACACTTTGGTGTTGGGTCAAGAGAGGAGACTGGTGAATCACTGCACTTAAACTGAATGTTTTTGGAGACAAGTTGAGCCAAATGATCATCTCTTTGGTAATAGTAGTGTTTTGCTTCCAGGTCACAAAGGAACAGCACTTCTCTATCAGGGGTGACATACTTCATTATTGATTCTCAGAATTATGGGTAATTGCATTGTCGGCATTCTCACATCCCCCAATTTGTTTGTCTTTACAGAGTTCTTGAGAATGTAGAAATTGTTCTCCTGATTCTGCCCATTTTATTCATCATCAGTTTATACAAGCCTTAGAAACTGTACACTTTTGTAATATTTATTCTGCAACCCACATTGTTCTAGTTCTGCTCATTTCATACAGCAGTACCAGTTCAGGTAATTTCAAGGTTTCTTTGAAGTAATCCATCTTCTCATTTCTTATAGGACAATAATTCCCCACTGCACTCATAAAGGACCTTTCCCCAGTTAATGGCCTTCCCCCAAATTTTCAGCTTTTTTCATATAAAAACAGCTTCTATAAACTTTTTAATATATTTATGACCTTTTCTTCTTTCTTTCATCTTTTTTCAGTAAAAAAAAAAAAAGCACTTCACTAAAAAGAATAAATATTACAGACATGGCTTATTAAGTAGACAACTTTCCACATCCATGGCTCCTTCCCTCTGCTATGAAAGTTAAGGAGTTGTATTTTTTCAATTTTTCTCTTGGTAGTTTTGGTCATTATAATCACAATGTTCAATTTCTATGTTTTGATCCTTTTCATTACATTGCTATTGTCACTATGTCTTTTGTTTTCCTGGTTCCTGACTTCGCGTATATTAATTTATAAAAATTTTCCCACACTTCTTTGAATTCTTCATAGTTACTATTAAATGAAATGAATTAATATTGTATTTTGACAGTACACCACCATTATTTATGTATGCCCAAAGTGATAAACATCTATTGTATTCCTAATTCTTTATTTTTACTTGGATGTTATACTTTGTAGTATATGAGATCTTTTTGTCTTTGACTACCATGAATTATCTACCTAAAAGTAGGACCCTCAGGGGTCTAATCATTTGAAATTAATTTCTCAAATGGTTGAATTAATTTGCTGTTGCAGTAACAGTATGTAAGTATATTGACATTTCAACACTAAATATTTACATAGTGTACCTCCTTGAACCTCATACTTTTGATTTTTAATTCTCATATCAGATATATGCAGAAATTTTATATGCTCACAAATAGTGTACAATTCTTGTTGTGAATTGTTTGTACCCTTTGATTACTTAGCCATAGGGAATGGAGCTTATCCTTATAAATTCATACAAATTTTCTATATATTTTAGATGTCATCCCTTAAAGAGGATATTAGATAGGAAGATGCCCCTGTGCGCCATCCATTTACAACTTTCCTTTTAATAAAAAGGACATGATTTTGATCATGCAAGAGATGTTCAATTTCATGTGATCAAACTTCTCTCTTTTGCCTTTTCTAACAGCCTTATTCCTTTCCTTGGTTCAGAAATCTCTCCCTAGCAGTGGATATGAAAGTCATTTAATCATGTTGATGTGAACTTTCGTTTTCTAGCTTTACATCTGTTTTGAGCTGATTGTGGAAAGCATGTGTTAGAAACTATTAGTCTAAAAATAATTCCTGCTAAAGTATTTTTCAAGTTTTCCAGAAGTTCATATTGAATAAAGTCTCCAAACAATTATGTTTTCACATCTTTTTGAACACAGAGTTATTGAGTTAAATACCTCTGGTTCTTTAAAACCCTTTACAGACTGGCTGCACCTATCTTTCTAGTCTTCTTATGCATTGCCTCCTTCATCTCTCTGGGGTCCAGCCAAAATGCTTGCTTTCTATTCTTCCTTGCATCTCCAGTCTCTAAAATTTATACATGCTGTGTCTCATGCCTGAAATGCCCTCCTTCTCATCTGGGCCCTTAGAATCACTGGTTTCCTTCAAAACTCAGCTCAAAGGTCATCTTGTATGTAAAGCCTTTACAATTCTTTCTAGGGCTTCACATAACCATGTATTTGCTTTCATAGATTTTTATATGTAAATGTTTCCTTCCTTAAGTAAGTGTAAGGATTAGGAGGGCACAAGCCACAACCCTCAGAGACTTCCTGATAAAAAGTAAATTTTGAATAATTGCTTGTCAGTTTGTTTTCTTTTTTCTGATTCTCCCAGTTCTGGATTTAACTCAAAGATGTCCAGAAGTTCTGAAGCACAGTATAAAGAAATACTATGGACCGTGGAATTTGAAAGAAAGTAGTTTCCTCCCTCCTGAAAAGGATCAAGTAAGATACAATTTACTTGATCAAAAGGGGGTTGCTGCTCGGTAGGATACTGAACAAGTAGATCAGTTTAGGCAGAATTGTTATTTTTATTATGTCACGTAAAAGCACTTAGCACAGTGCCAGACACTTTGTAGTAAAGCCTAGTTCCCAAGAAAAAAAGGAAGGAGAAGTATAACTGATACAAATTAGATCATCACTCCGAAGATCTTGATCAACCACATCACCTGCTCCTCAAAGTCTTCTAGGGAACTCTAAACCACTTAAATGTTTTTAATGCTCTATAGAAATATCTCTGACCTCAGGAATAGGAGAAACCATAGGTAAAGGAAACCAGTGCAAACCTTTTTATGGGAGGTTCTGATATTACCTTTAACTTTGTGGTGACTGTAGAAAGTGCAGATTTCACAAACCACTCAAGTCCTCCAAAGATTGTTTCTGTCCCACCTCCCCTTTCATTTTCCTGTAGAATATCTGGCCGCTTGTCCTCCTATCCCCAGCATGTCCTTATAATGGCTATGGAGCAAAGTTAAGGAGACCTAATACCTTCAGGTTGTGTTACCTCCTTCAATCCTGCAAAGAAAGCAGAGAAGCCCCCCCACTACGAATCCCCAGAGACTTCCTCCCACTGGGGCATCTTTTCCATGCTCTCTCAGGGAGAATTTATGGAGGCAGTACCCAAACCCTCATCATTATGGCTGTGTGTGTGTGGTCATGCACAGTGGGCTCCCACTGTCTTCCAGGAGTGATTCCCCAAGCATTTCAAAATGGGAAATCTGGAGGCTCATCGAATCCTTGCTTTTGTATGACAGGGCCATGGATGTAGGGACAGGAGCTCATAGGCCTGAGGAGTTCATGCTCCTCATCAAGAGAAGGAAAAGTACAGCAGTACAATGACAACTGCTTCCTGATAATCTGTTTCCCTGCATCCCCTCTGTCCCTCACCACCAGGAGAATATCCTCCAGCTTTCCTTCCAACAGGGAGGGGAGAGGAGGTCTCTGTCACTGTTCCCAGTCTCTCCCCAACTTACTGTGCCTATTCTACCTCCTTAAATGAACTGGGCTCTTTCCAGCTGTGACCTGAAGGGAGGAGGCACATACCAAGCTCAGCAGGGAGGAGGATGGACCTGGAGTCAAGAATCCCTGTCTGCAGAAGCTGCCTCTGATTTAAGTTTGACTGGCTGATCACAGCCTCAGTCTGGGGACAAAAGGCATTGAGGCTCATGGGATTGCCCTCACAGGGTGACCTGGAGGCCCAGGTGCTAAGCCCTGTAGATAGGGCTCTGGAGATGCCAGTCAGTTCATGCAATCCCTCTGTGTGCCAGCCCTGGAGCAAGTGACCAAAGTGGAGAGATCTGGCTCCTCATTCCTGCTCCAGAATCAAGAGCCACAGACACTCCCAGCTATATTGTCTGCCCTTGGAGCCCAAGTCCTTGGGGCCTGCAATTTATATGAGAAGAAGACAGACATACAGACAGGCAAACACATGGATAGGAAGACAAGCAGGTAGACAGACATTAAGGCAGGCAGGGAAGCAGACAGATGGACAGACAGACAGACAGGTAGGCAGACAGATCAACACAGAGGTAGCCAGCCAGAAGGTTAGGCAGGTAGGCAGGAGTTATGGGCCACAATTTGAAACTGCTAAGTCAGTGGAATTGATCTAATTTAGCATGGTGCTTAACAGTTTTCTAGTTCTGTACATGTACTTAGTTCTTACTATAGTTCCACAAGATTCACACCTTTAATATATATAAGCATATATAAGCTAGGAACCTCAACCAGGATTGAGTCCAGGACATTCAGAAGCCACAGCTCAAGCTCTCGGAACCAAGACTATAGAAGACCTCTAAAAAAGCTAACTGGGCCACAGGAAAGGAGACAAGATTTGGAAAGAAACAATAAAAGATTTGGACTTTAATATCCGGCTGAAGTTGGGGTGATTACTGAACTGAAACTAAGGCTGCCTCCAGAGACTCCAAGAATACCCCAATAAGAGAATATTACATTTTAGAGAACAATATTACAGGCAGCCAAATAGACAGGCAGGCAGACAGGTGGGTATGGAAGCAGGTGAATAGACCGACAGGTATGCAGACAAACAGAAAGGCAGCAAACAGTTGGCTGGATAGGCAGGCAGGGAGATAGATAGACAAACAGGCAGGCAGAAAGGCAGAGACAGACAGGCAAACAGGCAGACTGGTAGATAGACAGCCAGGCAGAAGGATAGGCAGACAGGCAGAGCAATTCTTATGCAGACTAATAGGTAGACAGACATTAAAGTAAACAGATAAGCAGACAGATGTAGAGACAAATAGACAACCAGGCAGGCAGAGAGGCAGGCAGACTGGTGGGTGAGTAAGCAGGTAGGCAGACAGACATACAAGCAGTCATAAAGGCAGGCAGGCAGATGGATGGGCAGGCAAACAGACAGCTGGGAAGACAAATATTTGGGAAAACACAAAGGTAGACAGACATCTGGGTAGGGAAACAATTGGGCAGACAGATGGGCAGACTGCCGCCATGGTAAGGTACAGCAGACCCAGAGGCATGAAGCGTAACCTTGAAAAAGAAACCCAGGATCCAGTAAGCATCCACAACACATGCACCGAGGGACACATACAAAGTAGATCATATATGTTTAAAAGCTCTCAGTGCCACTTGGTTTGGCAGAAAGAGGGAACTCCATATGAGATTAAGAATAACCTGTGGGAATTCTCACTGAGAATAGCTTAGAACTGAGGAGTCTGGACTCCAAATTTCAGTGCCAAGCTGTAAACATACTGTAGACACAGCCACATGAGGTCCTTCCCTGGTCTCTTTTAGGCTTAGACTAACTGGAAAATCCTCCATGGCCACTGCATATGAAGCTACAAGTTATCATCATTACACTATATTGTTTTTATTATACTGTCAGGATCTTGTCTCTCACCAGGGAGCTGTCTCTGAACTCATCCTGCCTCAAACCAGGAAACTGACCTCAGGAGTAACAGAGAGTGGTGGCCCCTTATCCCAGAGCAGGGGCAATGTTCTTCCCAGTGTGTCCTCAGTTCTGGTCTCAGGTCTGTGCCCCTTCCCCAGCTCCTTGAGTCCTTGAACCATACTGTGCCCTTCCCTTCACTATTAAGAAAGCTCTCCCTCCCCCATTTCCTATCAGAGTTACTGAGGGAGAATGGAAGATTTACCAGGATGGCCTCTGCTTCTGAGAAAGGATGATGGTCCTGAGCAGCCTCAGCAGCAAGATCTGAGTCTGGGGACTGAATAATAAGCTGCTGGAAGGCTGAGCTCATCTCCCCTTGGAGCTGTCATCATCAATGGTCATGTCACCTAGAAGTAACATGTCTGCAGGGGGAGGCAGGGACATCTCCTCAGGAGTCCCCCACTCCACACCTCCTCCCAGTCAGTTACTCCCAGCAATTATCATGGGCCAAGAAAAGCATCTGGGAGCAGGTGACACAAACAAAACTTTTGGGGATTTCTTGGAGGTGGGAAAGTAACATGAAAATCTCACCAGATAGTAAGTGAGGCTTCAAGACTGAAGGTCTCAGGCTGTGGCCTGGACCAGTGTCAGGAGGTTGAACCTGGCCACTACAGGCCCACTCTGGGCAGGTTGTCAAAGGGCTGTTCCAACACCTGTATACACACACACACATACACATGCAAACATACCCACACACAAAGGGGTGTACCAGCAAGGATGACAGACCTTGTGGTCAGCCTCATCTCTCCGTCCTGTGCTGTCCCTTGAAGGCCTGGAAGCCCAGACCCCCCATTGAAGGTAGAAACCAAAATGGAGAAGAGATGGATGTCACCATGTTAAGTGAACTTTCCTGGAGTCCCTGAGACTGAGGGTAGTTATGGGGTCACATAGGAACCAGAAGCCCTGTTCCCATGTAAATAGAAAAGCTTGCTCTTACATGAAAGACCTTTCTGCAAGACTTGCTCCCCAACCAACAACCCCAGGAAACATGAGTCAAGGTCATTCCAATGAAAGCTAAGATGGCAGTGGTTGGATATATGGTCAGAATGCTGTACTTCCAAACGAGGCTTTTTTATTTTCCCAGGGACTTTCCTCTAGAAGGCAAGTGGAAAAGTTACCACAAACTCAGCTTCTCACCATCCCTGAATATTAATTAGGAAAGTGGAAAAATCATGGCTCAGCCCAGCTATGATGGAAGAACAAAAAAAAAAAAAGAAATGAACCCCAGCAATGTAATTTTTACATCAAACAAGCACTCTAAGTCCATAGCAGAAGGCCCCATTACTGGTGTACCACTTCTGGCCCTCCACTTTCACATCCCACCATGCTGGTCTTCTGACCTTTCCTCTACCTGATTATACCCATTCCTGACATCAGCTCTTGATGTCTCCACTTTTCTATCTGTTCCTGTCCTGGGTGAACTCAGTTCTTTTGTTGCTTAAGGGACTGAGAAGGCAAGCAGACAGATGGATGGGCAAGCAAACAGACAGCTGGGTACAAAAACAATTGGGCAGACTCAGAGACAGACAGACATCTGGGTGGGTAAACAATTGGACAGACAGATGTTCAGACTAGAGCCATAATAAGGGGGTGAAGATGAAAAGCATGAGACTAGAGAAAGGAATGAATCAGAAATGTGACTTTTTATATCACTATTGAGTAGAGTTGAGACTTGGCTTTGGGCAGGAGGGTTCTAGAGAGTAGGTCCTTCTTTTTGCAGTCCACAGTACCCCATATTGGAAACAGGTCAAAAAATTCATTCATCTGGAGAGGAAGGGCATCCATGTTTGAGGAATTCACATGATGTGACAAGGCCTATTTGGATACTATTTACTGCAGAAAGGAAAAGACTTGTGCTGGAAAAGCTGACTCCGGGTGAGGAAGCAGGAAGAAAGCAAAGGAATCACTGGAATTTTACCATCTTAAATGTCACATTTGGCATTTATCCCAAAATAAATTTTGTAAAGATGATTTTAAATATCAATGAAAAAGATTGACTTTGAAGAAAAGGAAGGAATAAGAATTAGTGCTTCAAAAAAAAAAAAAACAGAGGTAGGGATGGGAAGAGGACAGAAAATCTGATATATAACATCCAAGAAAAAATAAACATTAAAGACCAATTATAAGGGATTCAGTGTAGTCAGTTGTTAACATTGTATGTTAACAGTATTGTATGTAACAGTAGTGTAACATTGTATGTTAGCAATATTGTTATGACTGTTATTATTTGGGTAGTTTGAAAGAAATGTGTTGGTTGAGCTGGTATGATGTGTTGATAAAGAAATAAAAATGTAGAAAGAGATAAAAATATCCTATCAATAAGGCATGAAATGAAACATTGATATAGAAGAAATTAGTGGGGAGTGAACTTTACTGACATTGGTCATGGGCTGAAGGGAGAAGAACATATATTCAGAAGGGTGTAAAAGTCTTCTAAATTCAGAAGGAAATAGGATGACAGAGGCATATGGTGGGAGAAGAGGATAAGGGAGGAACTCTCATCAGAAGGGTGGGTAGATTAAAGAACAGGAAACCAAAGTATTAGGTAGAAGTAAAATAGAGGAGTGAAGGGATGATAGGTTAATAGGACAAGAATAATAGTGAGGAATAACAAGGAAATGAAAATACAAAGTAAATAATTATAGCTTAAAATGTAAATGAAATATATTTACTGATAAAATAAAATTAGATAACAGCTAAAAATCTGAAGTCAACAATGAATTGCTTTAAGGAAACCTAGAAATGAGAGATACTCACAAAGATAATATTAAGGGCAGGAGTAGAATTTATCTAAAAAGTAGGGATAGTAATCATGATGTAAGACAAAGTTAAAGTTAAGATAGATTTAATCAAAAGTAAAAAACGAAGAAGCTACACTGTGTATCAGTAATGTTAATATTGTTTTAGGCCCTTTAAAATAGCTAGACAGTATAAAATTATGAGCTTATGCCTGCCAACAGGGACTATAGGAACAGAAGCACAAAATCAGATCAGAATAATTGAAATATTTATTGTCCATATGAAGACAGTGTAATTTTAAAAGTGATAATGTTACTTAATGTATTTATTCAATACCATCCCAATTACATTGCTAAAATTATTTTACTGAGTTAGAAAATTAATTAAAAAGTTCTTTTGGAAGAATAAAAGATCAGGAACTTCAGAGAAGCTGAGCAAAATGACATAAAGGAAGTAGATTTGATGAGGAGTAAACTGAGGTTCTAAACCGAGATGGGTCAGTTCCTTTTCTCCTGGGTCTGATTAACCTCTGTCTTTCCCCAAAGCAACCACCACGCGGGTTTGGTAGCAAATGAATTTGCTACTCAATGCTGTATGGAAACAAAGTCTTTATTGATAGTAAAGGGATAGACAGGCATTTGTCCTTCAGGAAGACCAAACTGCTTACAAGGGGACGCCAGTTGGCTGGTATACACCAAGTGCAAAGATTCCATTTTCACCTTCCTTTTATACATAGAGTCATCAAAACAACTTTTGCACAGAGATGTTATCCAAGAGATTCTGGAGATATTTGTCAAGAAGACAGGAATTCTCTTGTTGTTGTAAATAAGACAGGAATTCTCTTGTTATTGCAAATGAAACAGGAATTCTCTGTTGTTATCTCCTTCTGTCTCTTCCCAAAAAGGAATTTCAGATCATTAGAATGGGGGATGAAAACCCAAACTAGCCCAAAGGAAGTTGGAGATCAAACAAGGAATATCAAAGGGGGGCTATCATCCCCATCATTCACCTCTTAAGCAGTTAACTCTTAAATTCTTTTAAGAAAAAATTTGGGGGCAATGTCTATTATTTAAGGCAGGGTTGAAGATTTTCTCCAAGGATCTTCAGAGTAGTGGGGTCCCCTCATTTCCCCCTCAAGCAGTCACCTCCAGATGCATGTGGAAAAAGGGGCAACGAACTCCTCTTAACTGCTTCGAGCTGACAAGGGTCGTAGAGATTTGGGGTTCATGCCAGGAGGTGAGGCGTGAAGTGTGAGGGATGGCAGCAGGGCATCTAGGGGGTGTTCCGGTCAGTTGTCCCCAGTCAGGGTTCTCCTGTCTGAAAGCCAGCTGAGAATCCAAAGCTTGAAGCTTAGAGAAAACAGATCTAGGGAACAGATTAAAAGTGGGATGTCATTCAGGGTAGAGATAGTGACACTTGGAAACGGGGAAATATATCAGATCCCCTCTGTGGGCTGCTGATAGAATGCCCATCTATTAAAGTAGGAGAAAATGCTGAGAAATTCAAAGCTAATCTCCCACACTGTCTTAGGATAACAGCAACAGTTACACAGTTTTAATAACTCCCATCCCAAATTTTTAACACACAGTAATAAATAACCCAGACAAGGTTTAACAGTCATTCATAAATCATTCCCAAAGTCCTCTACATCAGTCCAAAGTTTCCTAGAAGCAGGGTTTAGTCCATTGTCTCTTCTAAAGCTGATACTGGCTGAGGTATGATTGGAGGTTCTGAAGAACTGGTCTGCATTCCAGGCAGAGGGTGGGTCTCCTGTGCTGAAAATCAAAGTTAATCAAAGCTGATCTAGGTCCCAGAAGCAAGTCAATATCTGTAATTTGACCAAATCTAGAGCACAAACATTAACAAATAAAGGTTAGTTTACAGGTCAGGCTGTCCTCTTGTCATTTAAAACCCCTCAAAAACCAAAGCACAAATAGGAGTTAAATGACCAGGCCAAAAAAAAAAAAAAACCCAACAAAAAAAACTTATTTGCTCAAGTATTTAAGATACAGTGATTGCATAGAATACAACTGAAACTAGCAAGGCATGACATAATTGAATTGCATTAACAATTCTATTGACCATTGCTCTCATAGAAATCAGTTACATGAGGAAAAAATGCAAAAAGCATAACTACAACATGAGCAGTTAAAACTCAACTTCCAATCAATTGTCCCACTAACTGCCAGAGGGTACAGCTTTAAAACTCCCAAAAAGCATTAACTAATTAACTTTAAGCTCAAGAAAATTTTTATTTCCAATAAATTCCATTAATCAGATTTCTGATAAATTCTAAACAAATATTTATCACAATCTTATATTGATAACAGTAAGGAATTTGTTTCAATAAGTTCACAACTTAAACAATTATCCAAATAGAAGTGAGCATTTTGCTTTTAAAATGCCCATTACATAGAAAAATATCCCAAATTGCATATAGTTTTCAAAAAACCAAGGAAACAACTATTATTTTTGAGTCTCTTTAAATAATCTCAGGATGACCCAATATAATCTTTAAACTTACATGTTTTAAAGTTATACAGAATATCCAAATACCATATACAAGAATTCAAGAAGTTCTTAAAATAGCAATTATACTTTTAGAAATAATCCTACCACAGTAAGGATTACATTTATGACTATATTTCGCAAACAATAAAACTCTTATGTATAAAGAAACAACTATTTAATCAATTAACCTAAACTTGAGTCTTTCTCTTTAAATCACCTTTTGAAAAAAAAAAATGGTAGGAACCACACTTGGGGGGGAGGGGAGGATAGGAAAATATTCCATGTGCTCACCCTTCCCCCATTCAAAAACCATTTTTTCCCCCCATCCTTTCATTAAAAACTTTCCTAGAGCTTCCACTTTAAAATAACAAAAGCAGTGTGTGTGGGGGGTGTTGAGTTGAATCTTTGCCTTTTAAGACAACAGATTCCATTTCTCCCTCCCCCATCTCTTCCTCCTATTTTCCTATTCCCAAATACCTTCTAATCTTTAGTTGGTCAATCTTGCAACTTTAATTTTTAATTGCAAATCTTTAATTGCTCAATCCTTTTTCCTGCAAAACCTGTATAGCTTATAAACTGAATCAAACCAAACAAATTTTTTTCTTTATGAGGGTTTGCCTAACAGCAATTAGCAAATCTCTCTTTACCAGTAAATGCCTCTAGCAGGCTCTAAGGATTGCTTTAAGGAAAAAATCTTTCCTGTCAGTTTAAAATAGCCAAGTTCCATTTACTTACAAATTAGTACAACAGGTTAAAATTTAAAATCACAAGTAAATAACCAATTCCCAAATTTCTTAATCCTTGTTCTTAAAAACTCCTATTTCCTCCCAGATTTCACAGAGAATGTGAGAGGGTGTGGTGATTATTTGGAAATTTTAATCAGAGAGAATTGAACTTCTCGTTTTTCCCATTATCAAATTCCTACCCATCAATAGCCTTAGGATAGAAAGGGATAGTTGGAAACATGAGGTCCCCAAGCCAGCAAGGCAGGGTGGGGGTTCCAAACAATTTTTATATCTCCCTTCAATTCCAGCACCTTGGGGGTGGGGGTGGATGGGAGAGTAGGACCTGAATGGAGAAGCAGAACAAGAGGCTTCCTGTATGAAAAAACCAGATTGGCATACCTGCTAAGTCCAAATTTACCCCAGGCAGCTTGGCTTTGCTGATAGAAGAAGGTGGGCCTGGTCCAGGGACACGCCACCTCAAGTCTGGAGAGGCCAGGATGGGGGGGAGGCTGGAGTCCGTGGTCCTTTCCTTCTCTGGGTAGTCGCTCTTCCCGTTTGTATTCAGGGTAAGGGCCCAGAGTTTGCGGGCAATTCCCAGTGATTGGGTTGACTGCATCTGAAGCACAAACTTTGGGACCCATGGAAAATAGCAGTAGCTATTTGTTTCCCTCTGCTCTTTGCTCCAACCTTTCTGTCCTCCTCCCAATCCCTGTTATTACATACCCCAAAGGCAACTTCTGATAATTGAGTCTTGGAATTTTGGGATTTTAGAGCCAATTTCTGCAGATTTAGTCTTATATCTAGGGAATACTGATTGAAAAAATGCATAGAATCTCCTCTAGAAAAGTGGGGTGCAGGTTAGTGAATTCTCTAATAGGATTCTTATCAGCTGCTTGCATAAGCTTCTTGTAATCTACCTGCCTTTAATTCCCTGTTTCCATTCCTTCAGTGGGAAGGATTAGAAGATGATCCTTCATCTCTGTATCATCACTCCCCTCTTCTATGTCTCCACTGCCCTCTTCTATGTCCCCACTCCCCTCTTCTATGTTCCCCCCGGAATTTGTGAAAGGGAATAGCAAAGACCCCCGCCTGGTTACTCTCAGTCATGTTAGCAGCAAACCTCAGCTTTAGCTCCTGGATCATTCTTATCTCCTGTATTGTGATAACATTTTCCCAGGACAGATCACTCTGAAAAGGAACGGCTGTCTTCATTATGTGGGAAAAATCCCAAAAAGGGAGGGGCCTTTGCACTCTAAATGTTTCCCCCAAAGAGCTGGCCATTTCTCTAGGGAGGCAAGGCTTAGAGATAGCTAAATCAGAGTCCTGGGCCTTAGCTGTAGTAGAGTCAGGTTGTGTGGGATGGGTAGGAGGGTGGAGGCTCTGGGGCCGGGAAACCTGATTAAGCACAGGGAGGGAGCAGAGTAAGGAGGAAGGATCACTACTTCTCACCTGAGAAGGGCAAAGCATCAAAGTATTTCTGGAGTCCAGTTCTGGGGTTAAGTTAGGAGGGTCCTGCTGGAGATCAGCGTCTCTCCCCAGTTCTACCTTGGTAAACTTAGACAGAAACATCCTGCAAGTTAACCGCGATTTGGGATCCCTGTAGAGGGCCCAGAAAGCCTGTACATATGCAATTTCTGACTATTTACTGTGTCTTCTGCAATATAGATCTAATTCCCTAATAGTAGAGAAAATAATAGATCCGTTAAAGGGCTACTGCTCCCCTCGGTCCAGTACATAGAGGGGCCAGATGCCATTGCAGAAGTGAGTAAGACTTTTTAATTTGAAATCTTGAGGCCTAATTTTTTTCCTGTTTCTCAAGAGATATCCCAGAGATGAATCTTTAGGGATGGAGGAGAAGAACTGACCCATTTTTACCACTACACAAGCCTGAAAATTTCCACTTTTATAGCTCAACCTGATCAGATGTCTCTGTCAGATTCCACAAATACTCCCCTGCCTCTGTACAGGAGAAATTTTGGTCCAAAAATGGAATTCATTTGCATCCGGCATCCCTAGATCAAATGACTCCCAGAGCTATTTCAGTTCCATACAGTTTAAAACCACTATTTTCTCGAGATTTTGGTTTTAATCTGCCCCCGAGCTTATAAAAGGCTTACCTCAGAAAAAATCACCTCGAAAGATCAGATCACCAAATGATGAGGAGTAAACTGAGGTTCTAAACTGAGATGGGTCAGTTCCTTTTCTCCTGGGTCTGATTAACCTCTGTCTTTCCCCAAAGCAACCACCACGCAGGTTTGGTAGCGAATGAATTTGCTACTCAATGCTGTATGGAAACAATGTCTTTATTGATAGTAAAGGGATAGACAGGCATTTGGCCTCCAGGAAGACCAAACTGCCTTCAAGAGGTCGCCAGTTGGCGGGCACTAGGCTGGTATACACCAAGTGCAAAGATTCCATTTTTTACCTTCCTTTTATACATAACTAGAGTCATCAAGACAACTTTTGCACAGAGATGTTATCCAAGAGATTCTGGAGATATTTGTCAAGAAGACAGGAATTCTCTTGTTGTAAATAAATCAGGAATTCTCTTGTTAATGTAAATGAAACAGGAATTCTCTGTTGTTATCTCCTTCTGTCTCTCCCCAAAAAGGAATTTCAGATCATTAGAATGGGGGATGAAAACCCAAACTAGCCCAAAGGAAGTTAGAGATCAAACAAAGAATATCAAAGGAGGGCTACCACCCCCTTCAGATTCAGTAGTATCAGACCTTAAACTAAATTATTAAGTGAAACTATATTTGAAATGTAAAAAGAACAATTTCAATTATTTTAAATTAAAAATTTATTGCATAAATAAAAGCCAAGAATAGAAATGATGCAGAAAATTGAGCTAAAAACTTTCAGAGACAATATCTTGTGATGTGAGTGGGTTCAAATATTGCTGTAGTATAGGGAAGGATGAGCTGGTTGATTTAGAGAAACATGGAAAGATTTGGACTTTTGAATTAAGATGCTTTCTGCCTTCAGAGAAGGATAGAAGAAAATAAACATAGTATAGTGTATATGTATGAGTATATGTTTGTATGTTTATAAAAATCTATATGTGTTTGTGTATCCACACTTAATTATAGCCTTCTTTAAGGCAGTGGGGTGAAGAAAGGGGAAAATGATGTAAAAAAAAGAACAGCAAAAAATAAAAGAAAGCTGACAAAGAAATAAAGAAAAGCTGGGCAGCTTTGAAAACAATACATGTATAATGTTTATTATATAGGTTTTCCTGAAATGGATATTTCTTGTTTCATGTTGAAACTTATCTTGGGGTCTTCTGTGTATTAAAAGAAGTTCAAGTGTAATCTGGATAAGATTGGTCTTTAACCTGGGAATAGCCAGAACTGCATAAAGTAGGCCAGAGAAGACAGGGCTAGTGCTTTAATTATTTGCTTTCATTGTTGAGAATTGATCTGCAGATTTTTTTGAGTTCTCCTGAGGAGATTTCCTCTTGCTGGAATGAAGGCACATTTTGTAGATATTCAGTGACAAGGGAGGGGGAAGTTGAATTACAATACAGTCATGTTCAGGGCCTGAGTGGTTTCCCATGACAAGCCAGAGGATACAGAACAGTATGGGTGTTCTTGAGTCCTATGGAAACAGTTCTTAAGTAATTGTTTCAAATCCTGCTGGTCATTACTTGGTGGGACACAGGAACAGAATTCCATGGTTTTAGGAGGTTCTGCATTCTTGTATTCACTTCTCTTAACATACACAGGAAAGCTTTGCCAAGAATTGATTGATCATTTCAAGGTGCATTGAGATATTCTGTCCACAGTCAGAATCTGCAAGAGAAGTAGTAGTTTTGGAAAATCTAAATGGTTAATATATTCATTGCACACATCCTATCCAACAATAGGGAAATCCTAAATCCCTTTACAAAGGCAATTTTTCTCTTTTCTCATTTTGCATTTCAGTTTCAATTTTTAAAATTTTACGAAAAATAGATATATGAACACAAACATTGAAGAGAAGAGACTGTGAGTGAGGTACAGAGAGTTGATAAATAACAGTGATGAATTTTGTTTGCATGAACCTGAAGAAGAGATTGTTTATTGATGGTAGTCGAGGAAGATGCTACAGTGATAATGAGAGCCATGGTGTAGTATGATTGCTCTACTAGGCCCAGTGAGTATGAATGGAGCATTATAATAGGAAGGGAGGATTAGAGAAAGTGAAATCAGTCCTGGAAGGGATGGGGGCAAGAAGGTTTTCTGAAGAGGATAGAATCAGGTCTCAATAAGCATCAACAGAAGTGGGGAGCAAGGAAGCAAAAGATTATGGATGAAAGCGCTCTTGTTAAGTATGGAGCAGAAATTTCAGAAATGACAGTGGTAGATAGATCTGGCATGGCATAGATGTAGCATATTGGGGCAGGAGATGAATAGAAGGGAGAGACATATAGTGGGGGATGGGAATGAGTGTTTTTACTAGACATGCTTAATTCAAAACAGATCAGTTATTCAAGCTAAATACTAGAAAAGAAGTCCTTTGGGCCTGCAAATATGCAAGAAAGTTAAAATAACTGGAAAAAGGACCCAGGAGGATTTAATTTACTTATTCAAATGAATAACACATATATCTATGTACACCTAATGCATAGCATATTGAACCTAGGCTCAGGAAGATGTAAATTAAATTCTGCCTGAGACCCTTATGAACTAAGGGACTCTGGCAAATCATTTAACTTCTATCTGCTTCAGCTTTCTCATATGAAAAATGGGAAGAATAACTCTATCTCCTCAGATATTAGTTATGTGAGAATAAACCAATCAATTACTCTCTGCCTCAGCTTGTAAAATGGGAATAATTATACCCCATTCTCCCAGGACTTTGCAAACCCTAAAATGAGATGCAATATGGCATGTAACAATGGACATGGAAGAAGAGCTTCCTTAATCATTGATTCCACTGGGGTATTGAAGAGAGAGAAAGGTCAACGATTAGTCTGAAGTTATGGTCCTTGACAAAAGAGACGTTAGTGGTTCTACCAATAGAAATAAGAAACCTCAGAGAAGAAGCAGTGTTTGGTAGAAATGAGTTACTGGAAGGATAGTCAGATGCAGCAAAGAATTGAAAATGCAGAACTATATCATGGGTGAAATTGGGCTTGGCATAGGAATTTAGGAATCAAAGAAGGGCAACATGAGACAATGTTTAGATGCAAAAGAGAGGTGAGATCTCAAGAGAAGAGCTGAGGGACAAGGCACACATTGGGTGCTATGGAAATGCTTTCTATTTCTCATCATCATAATGTCTGCAATATAAAGAGGGAGAGAAAGAAGAGATTCTGGCGGCAAGTCCTTAGAGTATGTGACCTGAGAAGCAGGATGAGAATATTTACATGGAATCCAAGGGAGAAGATGGCAAGAGGGCTGTACCAAGATCAAAGGGATATTAACCAAAAAAGAAGCCAATTTTTTTGAAGGAAAATGGAATATTTTTGATAGCTTTGGTTAAAAACGTCAAAGACAGTGCCATTTAATTTAACAAAGATATATTAAGGGAACAGCTTTTGCAGCTAGAAGAAACAGTGGATGGAGTGCTAGGTCTGGAGTCAGGAAGGCTGTGTTCAAATTTTGCTTCTTACATTTTCTAATTGTGTGACCCTAGGAAAGTCACTTTTGTCTGTTTCAATTTTCTCAGTGAGAAAATGAGTATTTCTTTGTCTCCATCTGCCAGAAGTTATTTCAAGTGCTCTCTCCTTTAGGAAGCCTTCCCTTATTCCTCTTAGATATGAGTTCTGTCCTCCTTGTCAAATACCTTCATATTTACATGTCAGGATATTCTCTATCTCACATTTCGATGAAAATTTCCCTTAATAATAATTATAAACAGCACCTATTTTTTTTTTCTGAAACAATTTTTTAAAAAATATATTTATTTATTTATTTTTTTATTCATTTTTCCAAATTATCCCCTCCCTCCCTCCACTCCCTCCCCCTGATGGCAGGTAATCCCATACATTTTACATGTGTTACCATATAACCTAGATACAATATATGTGTGTAAATACCTTTTTGTTGTTGCACATTAATTATTAGCTTCTGAAGGTATAAGTAACCTGGGTAGATAGACAGTAGTGCTAACAATTTACATTCGCTTCCCAGTGTTCCTTCTCTGGGTATAGTTATTTCTGTCCATCATTGATCAACTGGAAGTGAGTTGGATCTTCTTTATGTTGAAGATTTCCATTTCCATCAGAATACATCCTCATACAGTATTGTTGTTGAAGTGTATAGTGATCTTCTGGTTCTGCTCATTTCACTCAGCAACAGTTGATTTAAGTCTCTCCAAGCCTCTCTGTATTCCTCCTGCTGGTTATTTCTTACAGAGCAATAATATTCCATAACCTTCATATACCACAATTTACCCAACCATTCTCCAATTGATGGACATCCATTCAACTTCCAGTTTCTAGCTACAACAAAAAGAGCTGCCACAAACATTTTGGCACATACAGGTCCCTTTGCACTCTTTAGTATTTCTTTGGGATATAATCCCAATAACAGCAATGCTGGGTCAAAGGGTATGCACAGTTTGATAACTTTTTGGGCATAGTTCCAAATTTCTCTCCAGAATGGCTGGATTCTTTCACAACTCCACCAACAATGCATCAGTGTCCCAGTTTTCCCACATCCCCTCCAACATTCATCATTATTTGTTCCTGTCATTTTAGCCAATCTGACAGGTGTGTAGTGGTATCTCAGAGTTGTCTTAATTTGCATTTCTCTGATCAGTAGTGATTTGGAACACTTTTTCATATGAGTGGAAATAGATAAACAGCACCTATTGTATGCCTTCTGGAAACGGGGCATGTTTGCGAGTGTTTTGAGTGAAAACATGGAGGCAGGAGATGAAATGCTGATCTAGTAATCCAGGTTGACTAGAACATAGAGGGGGCAAAGGAGAAAAATGAAGAATCACAATGGAACCAAATTCGGAGAGCCTTTCAAACCAGGCTCAGAAATTCCACTTCTTCCTGGAGGGAATGAGCCTTTCATATCTAAGTCTTAGGAAAGTTCTTTTGGCAGCTGTGTGGATTGGAAAGAGGAGAGACCAGAATCAGAGTAACCAATTAGCAAGTAATTATAGCAGGTAAGAATCAGAATGACCAGGGCCTGCAAAGGGTTGGTGACTATGTGAATGAGAAGGGGGTGGAAGTAAGAGACCTTGAAAGTTGAATTGATAGGAACTAGAAACTTATTAGAAATGGGTAGGAAGAGGAAAAGTGGGAGGTAGGAGAAATATAACACTAGGAATCTTGAAGGCTAGAAGGATGATGATTCCCTTCACAGAAATAGGAAAGTTGGAGGAGATTTGAATGAGAAAGGAGCTATGATAAATTTCCCTCAGGAAATAGCCAATCTCACACTTAATATGGATATCCAAGTGGAGGAGTCCAATGGTCAGTTGTTAGAATGACATTGGAGGAGCAGCTAGGTGGCGCAGTGGATAGAGAACCAGCCTTGAATTCAGGAGGACCCGAATTCAAATCTGGTCTCAGACACTTAACACATCCTAGCTCTGTGACCCTGGGGAAGTCATTTAACCCCAGCCTTAAAAAACAAAAAAACAAACAAAAAAAAAAACCCAAATAGACATTGGAGTTCACAAAAAACTAGCAGACTCTATGTATAGATTTGGTGATCATCTATATAGATGAAATAATTGAGCTCATGGGAATAACGCAAGGGAGCAAGTATTGAGGTAAGCTGGCCCAACATTGAGGACATGGGGAAACCTCACTTAAGCAGATAGATTGTGAGTCACAAAAAGGAGTTGACAGAGAGAGAGCAGATAGATAGAATGAGAACCAGAGAAGGTGAGCATCATGAAAACCAATGGATTGAAAAGCTTTACAGTGTAAGCATCTAGAAAGAGGTTAAGGGAATAGAGATGGAGATAAGGTCATTTGATTCAGCAGATACATGACCATTAATGACAACAAAATCAGTGAAAAGTGAGAGTTCTACCTGGCTATAAAGTCTCTGGGTACACATGTGAAAATAGGTTAACCTCAACCATAGTCCTGTCATCTAAAAGTTAATATGGCTCATTACCCTCTGGGATACAGGATGATTGATTTATCAGCCAATGAAACCTCCTCCAAACATTTGCTAAAATATAGAGAATGTTGTTTTGTGTCAGTGGAGAAAGTGCTAATCTTGAAAAAAAAAAACATCAAAAATCAGAACCATTAAATTTTACAACTTTATACCTAAAATTAATTTATAGGTTTTCTCACATCACTAAGACTGTTCTGTTCTCCCATCTGTGTTTTTATCTTGTTCATTTCTATAACTATGAATCTTGACATGCCTTAATAAGAATTTCATCTTTATAAAAGTGGAATTGTCAACAAAAGGTGATTTTCTTTCAGATCTGAATCCGACTAGTATGGAAGAACTGGTTGCTAGAGTAGAAATTCTTGGAATATTATGACGAAGTAACCATTTTCCCCTAGAACAGAAGTTCGTAACTTCTTTTTGTTATATGGGTTGTTTTACAATCTGGTAAATTCAATGGATCCTTTGCCCAAGCATTTTTTTTTCCAGAGGATGATTTTTAAATGGCAACACAAATTTGTTTTCAAGATTTCAAAGGACACCAATTATATGGGAGTACTATACTCAAAATATAAAATAAATTCAACTTCCTGATCCCAAGTAAAGTCTGTGATACAGGAATATAGAGCCAGGCAAAGTTAGATATGTAGACTAGAAAAGGGGTGGTCAAACTTGAAAGTGTTCCAAGAAGGATATGCCATGGTGTAAATTTCTACAAAGGTTGCCAGCTAAGGAGAAATGGGAAAATCTCAAAACTGAAATTATGAAAAACTTAAGTAGAAAAACTAATTTTATCAAAAACAAAAATGGAATATGTCTGAGGAGATGGGTGTTTCTATTGTGTTTTTGTTATTGGTCTCGAAGCCTAATGAGGTTCCTCCCACTCTGACATTTTGTAATTTTGTGATTTATGTAGTTGTCTAGGAAAATCACCAAATAGCAAAAAATGGAAGCCATAGTAGGTAACAAAAGTGAATATAGTAGTGTAACATAGTCCTATAGTATTAATGTCAAGGGTGTTAAACCCAGAAAAAACTGAAGCACTGACTGAAGCTAAAAACAATAAAATAGTTGGCCTTTTAAACTCTGTATTGAGGAAAGAGGACACTCAAAAGTAAAGATATTGTTGAGGTGTGGGGGAGTGGTGATCTTTGGCAAAAGAAAGAGTCCATTTTGATATGATTTGTCTTTGCCAAGGAGAAAGGATAAGACAAAAATATCCAAGAGAGAGTTGGTACTTGAGGATTGTAAAATATCAAGTTGTTGTCACTTGTCCCAGTTTAAAAACAACAATCTTTTTAGGTTCTGAAAGAGCTAGAGGGTGTGATTGCTGAGTCACCTACAGCTGACTCAGAAGTAATAGAAGATGTGGAGAAAAGGAAAGAAAAAGATAAATTTCTCAAATCCCTACATTGTAAACCAGAGAGCTTGGGTTCCCTTTCTGACAAAATTCCAGAATGTAGCATTAAAGGAAGTGGTCGTGACATGTGAGCTATCTTCTACTTTGGTCAGGTCTACTGAATTGTTCCTGTTTGGTCAGGGCAATGTGCGCAGATAACATTTATTTCAGTTTTTGCAAGGCATTTGGGAAAATACCTCATAGCCTTCTCTTAAAAAAGAAGAGAAATGGGAACTCATAGGCAATTTGGTATTTGGTATTGCCTTAAAGGAAGAATCCAGAGGCCTAATCAGGAATATGACTTGATTTTTTTCCCAAAATCAGTGATTTTGATAAACACAAAGATGACATGAATATTGCATTTTCAAAGAACAAAAAAACTGGAAGGAATAGCTAAAGCAATGTATGACAGTCAACATACCAAAAGACTCTGATATCTTAAGGTAAACTGAAGTACATAGTTTAGACTTATGATTTCACTGATATAGGACATGCCCTGATGAGAATATTACTTTTCCAATGCAGATTGTCAATTTCTCTGAAATCTCTAGTCTTAAAGAGTGACTCAAAGTCACTTAGCTAGGCTATGTCTAAGGCAGGACTTAACTCCAACTCTTCCAATATTTGAAACCAGCTCACTATCCGTTAAGATGCTCTGCTTATCTGAACCTAATAAGAATTTTGTAAAGTCAAATACACAGATTCTAAAATTAAATTTCACAAGTACATGGTAGAAGAGGGGTAGCTAGTTTTTTGTATATTTTTAAATGCTCTGGTAGGTTGTGTATAGTAAACTCAGGAATCATCAGTGTATTGTAGCAACCAAACTAAGGTAATGCACTTTTGGGCTATCCTAAGATCATTGGATCATATATTCAGAAAAGGAAACTACCTCAAAGGTCATTGAATCAATACCCATTGTTTTATTAATGAAAAAAAAAAACTGGCCTAGAAAGTGCAACTCATCTAATTAGTAATTGTAGGAGGCAAGATTTTAATCCATGTCTTCATAGTTTCACCAGCACTTCACTTATTTTTTTTCTTTTTTAACTTTTTAAAAATTATTTTATTTATTTATATTATAGCTTTTTATTTGCAAAACATATGTATGGGTAATTTTTTAAACATTGACCCTTGCAAAACCTTTTGTTTCCTATTTTCCCCTTCTTTCCCCTATTCCCTCCCATAGATGACAGGTAGTCCAATACATGTTAAATATGTTAAAATATATGTTAAATTCAGTATTTGGTGTAGGTGACTCTCTTCATTACTGAACAACTGGAACTTGTTTGAATCATCTCATTGTTGAAGAGAACCATATCCATCAGAATTGATCCTAGTATAGTTTTGTTGTTGCTGTGTATAATGATCTCCTGGTTCTGCTCATTTCACTTAGCATCTGTTCATGTAAGTCTCTCCAGGTCTCTCTGAAATCATCCTGTTGTTCATTTCTTACAGAACAATAATATTTCATAACATTGGTTCATAATTTATTCAGCCATTCTCCAAAAGATGGGCATCCACTCAGTTTCCAGTTTCTAGCCACTACAAAGAGGGCTGCCACGAACATTTTTGCATATGTGGGCTCCTTTCTTTCCTTTAAGATCTCTTTGGGATATAAGCCCAGTAAAAACACTGCTTGATGAAAGAGTATGCACAGTTTGATAATTTTTTGAGCGTAGATACAAACTGCTCTCCAGAACGGTTGGATCCATTCACAGTTCCACCCACAATGTATCAGTGTCCCTGTTTTCCCATATCCCCTCCAACATTCATCATTATCTTTTCCCATCATCTCAGTCAATCTGACAGGTATGTAGTGGTATCTCAGAGTTGTCTTAATTTGTATTTTTCTGATTAATAGTGATTTGGAGCACCTTTTCATAGGACTAAAAAGAGTTTTAATTTCTTCATCTGAGAATTGTCTGTTCATGTCTTTGACTGTTTATCAGTTGGAGAATGGCTTGATTTCTTATACATTTGAGTCAATTCTCTCTATATATTGGAAATGAGGCCTTTATTAGAACCTTTGGAAGTAAAAAATGTTTTCCCGATTCATTGATTCCCTTCTGATCTTGTATGCATTAGTTTTGTTTGTACAAAATCTTTCTTCCTACTTCTCAAGAGAGAGAACTTCTCAGAATAAGAAAATAATATTCTCTCTTTATTATGCTGGTTAGACCACATTGAAATAATATGTTGGGTTCTGGACACCATAGTTTAAGGAAGAAATCAAGAAATTGGAGAATGCCTGGAGGAGGAAATAAGAATAAGGACAGTTTTTAAATTCCATAAATCAATTGAAGGTACTGGAAGGTTTAGGCTGGAGAAGATCAAGAGGGACATGATAATCATCTTAAATTATTAGAAGGAGACTTCCAGCCAAGATGGCAGAGAGGAGGCACACATCTGCATAAGCTCCATGTTTTCTCTCAGAATTTATTTCATGACAAGCCTCGGAATTAATGCTTGACTAGAAAAAACCCACAAATAATTACCAACAGAAGACATCCTTGAAATTCACCAGAAAAGGTCTGTTTTTACTTGGGGGCAGGGACGAACAGGCGCAGGCTGATGGCAAGCAGCAAGAACAAGGCAGCTCACACTGTGAAGACCAGAGGGGGGAGTGGTGCGATCTCTACCATTTCTGGGGAACAACCTTTACTCCAGTGTGGATATTCTGTCTTGGCAGAAAGCCAGGATCAGCAGAGAAGCTGTAAACAAAGGAGGTAAAGACTAAAACCCAGAAAACCTAGCATCTCTTGGGACCTGGCCACCCATACCCACACCTAGAGTGACTCAGCACATTCTTAGAACCTCAGAGTCTCAGAGCACAGATGCAGAGCAGCCATCGCTGTCCTGCTAGTGCCTCGCTGCTGTCTCCCGCAGTCTGTAGAGGAAGCCTGGTAACTCCATCCAGCCTCATCCCCTCCCCAACAGCAGACCATTTGTTTTTCTTGTCAGTTTGTTTTCTTTAATTCTGCTCTGACAAAATGAACAAAAAATTTAAAAGGACTCTAACCATTGATAGCTTCTATATGGATAGAGAGCAGACTTCAAACCCTAAGGAGACTAAAAACAGACTGTCCCCAGAGGAATCCCCAAGGGGGGGATATGATCTGCTCCTCAATACACAAAACTGTCATAGAAGAAATCAAAAAAGCTCTCACAAAAGAGCTAGAAGAGAAATGGGAAAAGGAAAGGGAAACTTGGCAAGAGAGTCTAGATAAGTCATCTCACTCATTTAAAAACAGAGTGGATACAGAAATCAAATCATTGAAAAACAAAATTAGTGAATTGGAAAAGGTAAACAACTTTAAGGAAAACAGAATTAGTGAGTTGGGAAAAGAAAATAACTCTCTAAAAAATAAAATTGGCGAAATGGAAAAAAATTCCATAGAAAAAAAAACAACTCCCTTTAAAACTCAACTGGGCAATTACAAAAAGATATTTTAAAAAATGAGTGAAGAAAATACTTCATTATAAATAAGAATCGAACAATAGAAGTGAATGACTCGAGGAGACACCAAGAATCAGTCAAGCAAAACCAAAAAAATAAAACAATGGAAAAAATGTCAAGAACCTTCTTGGGAAGATAGCAGACCTGAAATGTAGATCCAGGAGAGACAATCTGAAAATAATTGGACTCCCTGAAAAATATGATGAAAAAAAGAGCCTGGACACTATTTTCCAGGAAATCATCAAAGAGAACTGCCCAGATGTTTTAGAAACAGAGGGTAAAATAGACATTGGAAGAATTTATCAATCACCTACTGAAAGGGACCCTAAAATCAAAATGCCAAGAAATATAGTGGCCAAATACAAGAACCATTAGACGAAGGAAAAAATATTGGAAGCTGCTAGAATAAATCAATTTAGATATGGAGGAGCCACGATAAGGACAACCCAGGATTTAGCAGCGTCCACATTAAAGGAGCAAAGGGCCTGGAATATGATATTCTGAAAGGCTAAGAAACTTGGTATGCAGCCAAGAATAACTTACCCAACAAAAATGAGCATTGTTTTCCAGGGAAGAAGATGGACATTTAACGAAATAAATGAATTCCATCTATTCTTGTTGAAAAAACCATATCTACACAAAAAGTTTGATCTCCAAATACAGAACTCAAGAGATTTCTAAAAAGGTAAAAAGAAATCTTGAGAACTATATTTCTGCTATAAAGATATATAAAGAATACATGTATAATTTGTCCTAGAAACTAGAGGTAGAAAGGAAATTATATCACAAAAAGGGTAAAGTGGTGGTACTCCATCTCATGAAGAGGCAAAAGTAACCTATTATATCTGAGAGAAAGAAAGGAAGGGAATGAACATAGTGTGTATCAATAGACATATTTGATTTATAGTGAAACTCCTTACATTTCATAGAAAAACGGGAGGGAAAAAGTGAAAAGGGAAGGAATAAGCTAAGGGGAAGTGAATGCAGAAATTATGAGGAAAAAGGGTAAAATAGGGGGAGGAATTTTAAGGTGGGGAAGGGATACTAAAAAGGGAGAGCTGTGAAAAGCAAGTGGTGCTCACCAGTTTAATATTGGGGAGGGGGGTAAGGGGGAAGGAAAGGAGAAAAGCATAAAGCAGGGGTTAACAGGATGGCAAGCAATATAGAATTAGTCATTTTAACCATAAATGTGAATGGGGTAAACTCCCCCATAAAGAGGAAGCAGTTACCAGACTGGATTAAAAGCCAGAATCCTACAATATGTTGTTTACAGGAAACACACCTGAAACAGGGTGATACATATAGAATAAAGATAAAAGGTTGGATCAGAATTTACTATGCTTCTGGTGAAGCCAAAAAAGCAGGAGTAGCCATCCTGATCTCAGATCAAGCAAAATAAAAAATTGATCTAATTAAAAGAGATAAGGAAGGGCAGTATATCTTGCTAAAGGGCAGCATAGATAATGAAGCTGTATCAATATTAAACATATATGCACCAAGTGGTACAGCATCTAAATTCTAAATTCTTAAAAGAGAAATTAAGAGATCTGCAAGAAGAAATAAACAGCAAAACTATAATAGTGGGAGATCTCAACCTTACACTCTCAAAATTAGATAAATCAAACCACAAAATAAATAAGAAGTCAAAGAGGTCAATAGAATACTAGAAAAGTTTGATATGATAGATCTTTGAAGAAAACTAAATGGAGACAGAAAGGAGTACATTTTCTTCTCAGCAGTTCATGGAACCTATACAAAATTGACCATATATTAGGACATAAAAACTTCAAAATCAAATGCAGTAAGGCAGAAATAGTAAATGCATCCTTTTCAGATCATGATGCAATGAAAATTACATTCAATAAAAAGCCAGGGGAAAATAGATAAAAAATAATTGGAAACTAAATAATTTTATACTAAAGAATGATTGGGTGAAACAGCAAATCATAGATATAAATTAATAATTTCACCCAAGAACATGACAATAATGAGACATCATACCAAAATGTGTGGAATACAGCCAAAGCAGTAGTAAGGGGAAATTTTATATCTCTAGAGGCCAACTTGCATAAAATAGAGAAAGAGAAGGTCAATGAATTGGGCTTACAACTAAAAATACTGGAAAAAGGAAGAAATTAAAAACCCCAGACAAACATTAAACTTGAAATTCTAAATATAAAAGGAAAGTTAAAAAACAATTAACTCCAATGCTATATAAACTATTTGAAAAAATAGAGATTGAAGGAGTCCTACCAAATTCCTTTTATGACACAGACATAGTACTGATACCTAAACCATGTAGGTTGAAAACAGAGAAAAAAAATATAGACCAATCTCCCTAATGAATATTGATGCTAAAAGATTAAGTAAAATATTAGCAAAAACACTACAGAAAATCATCCTCAGGATAATACACTATGACCAAGTGGGATTTACACCAGGAATGCAGGGCTGGTTCAATATTAGGATGACTTTTAGCATAATTGACTAAATTCAATAACCAAACTAACAAAAACCATATGATCATCTCAATAGATGCAGAAAAAGTATTTGATAAAATCCAACATCCATTCCTACTAAAAACACTTGAGAGTATAGGAATAAATGGACTATTCCTCAAAATAATCAGGAGCATATATTTAAAATCATCAGTAAACATCATGTGTAATGGGGATAAACTGGAACCTTTCCCAGTAAGATTAGGAGTGAAACAAGGTTGCCCACTATCACCATTACTATTCAATATTGTATTAGAAATGCTAGCCTCAGCAATAAGAGTGGAGAAAGAGATTAATGGAATTAGAGTAGGAAATGAGGAAATCAAACTATCACTCTTTGGAGATGACATGAAGGTATACTTAGAGAACCCCAAAGATTCTGCTAAAAAGCTATTAGAAATAATTCATAACTTTAGCAAAGTTGCAGGATACAAAATGAATCCTCATAAATCCTTAGCATTTTTATATATTACCAACAGAATACAACAGAAAGAGATACAAAGAGAAATTCCATTCAAAATAATTGTCGATAGTATAAAATATTTGGGAATCTATCTAGCAAAGGAAAGTCAGGAATTATATGAGCACAATCACAAAACAGTTGCCACAAAATAAAAGTCAGATTTAAAATAATTGGAAAGACATTAAGTGCTCTTGGATAGGCCGAGCGAATATAATAAAGATGACAATATTCCCTAAACTAATCTATTTAGTTAGTGTTATACCAGACTCCCAAGAAACTATTTAATGACCTAGAAAAAATAACAACAAAATTCATATGGAAGAACAAAAAGTCGAGAATTTCAAGGGAAGTAATAAAAAAAAAATCAAATGAAGGTGGCCTAGCTGTACCTGATCTACAACTATATTATAAAGCAGCAGTCACCAAAACCATTTGGTATTGGCTAAGAAATAGACTAGTTGATTAGTGGAATAGGTTAGGTTCACAGGACAAAATACTGAATAACTATAGCAATCTAGTTTTTGATGAACCCAAAGATCCCAACTTTCGGATAAGAATTCATTATTTGACAAAAATTGCTGGGAAAAATGGAAATTAGTATGGCAGAAATTAGATATGGACCCACACTAAACACCACATACCAAGATAAGATCAAAATAGGTCCATAATTTAAGCATAAAGAATGAGATCATAAATTAAGGAATATAGGATAGTTTACCTCTCAGACTTGTGGAGAAGGAAGGAACTTGTGACCAAAGGAGAACTAGAGATCATTATTGGTCACAAAATAGAAAATTTTGATTACATCAAATTAATTTGTACAAATAAAACTAATGCAAACAAGATTAGAAGAGAAGTAACAAACTGGGAAAACATTTTTACAGTTAAAGGTTTTGATAAAGGCTTTATCTCCAAAATATATAGAGAACTGACTCTAATTTATAAGAAATCAAGCCATTCTCCAATTGATAAATGGTCAAAGGATATGAACAGACAGTTCTCACAGGATGAAATTGAAACTATATCCACTCAAATAAAGAGTGTCCCAAATCACTACTGATTAGAGAAATGCAAATTAAGAAAACTCTGAGATACCACTACACACCTGTCAGATTGACTAAGATGACAGGAACAGATAATGATGCATGTTGGTAGGCATATGGGAAAACTGGGACACTGATGCATTGTTGGTGGAGTTGTGAAAGAATCCAACCATTCTGGAGAGCAATCTGGAATTATGCCCCCAAAGTTATCAAATTGTGCATACCCTTTGATCCAGCAGTGCTACTACTGGGGTTATATCCCAAAGAAATACTAAAGAAGGGAAAAGGACCTGTATGTGCCAAAATGTTTGTGGCAGCCCTTTTTGTAGTGGCTAGAAACTGGAAAATGAATGGATACCCATCAATTGGAGAATGGTTGGGTAAACTATGGTATATGAATGTTATGGAATATTATTGTTCTGTAAGAAATGACCAACAGGAGGAATACAGAGAGGCTTGGAGAGATTTACATGAACTGATGCTGAGAGAAATGAGCAGAACCAGGAGATCATTATACACTTCAGCCACAATAGTCTATGAGAATGTATTGTGATGGAAGTGGATATCTTCAACAAAGAGAAGATCTAATTCAGATCCAATTGATCAATGACGGACAGCTACACTCAGAGAAGGAACACTGGGAAATGAGTGTAAACTGTTTGCATTTTTGTTTTTCTTCCCAGGTTATTTTTACCTTCTGAATCCAATTCTTCCTGTGCAACAAAAATTTTTGGTTCTGCACACATATATTGTATTTAGGATATACCATAACATATTTAACATGTATGAGAATGTCTGACATCTAGGGGAGGGGGTGGAGGGAAGGAGGGGAAAATTTGGAACAGAAAGGAGTGCAAGGGATAATGTAAAAAGTTACCCATGCATATGTACTGTCAAACAATGTTACAATTATGAAATTAGTTTAAAAAAATAATAAAAATTATTAGAAGGATTGATGTATGAGAAATATCTATGTTCCTCTATTAGATAAATGAGGATAGAAACAGAAGTAATGGGTGCTCTTTTATTTATTTTTTTTATTATACCTTTTTATGTACAGAACATATGCATGGATAATTTTTCAACATTGACTATTGCAAAAACTTCTGTTTCCACTTTTCCCCTTCTTCCCTTTACTCCCTCTCCTAGATGCAGGTAGTCCCATACATGTTAAATATGTTAAAGTATATGTTAGATACAAATTATGTATACATATTTATATAGTTATCTTGTTGCACAAGAAAAATCAGATTTAGAAGGTAAAAATATCCTGAGTATAAAAATACAAAAATGAAAGCAAACAATAACTGAGTGCAAATGTTATGTTGTGGTCCATACTCATTTCAATGTGTGCTCTTTTAAAGAAACAAATTTAGATTTGATGCTAAGAAAAAACTTTCTGACAATAGATTCATTCCACAGCAGAATAGAATGCATCTCATAGTAGTGGGTTCCTCCTTATTAGAAGTAATGGATACAAATCCTAAGGAAGTAAATTTGAGATTAATGTGATGAAAATCTGGCTAACTATGATGAGTATTTCAAAGGAGTTTGGGTTCTTTCTCTACTTGTAGGTCTTTAAGCAGAGGTGAAGTGACTACTTATCAAAGTATATTGTAAGGGAAAACTTATACATGTATAGGATGGAGTGTATGGTTAGTAAGGCCCTTTGCAATGTTCTAATTCTGTGACATTATTGACCACTCTGCTTACGGTGGGTGGAAGGGGAGAGATAGACTGCCAGACAGAGAAAAAAGAAATAGGGAGATAGAGAGAGAGAGACAGAGACACACAAGAGAGAAATGGAAAGCTGGAGAGGCAGAGAGGAACAGAGAGGCAGAGAGGAACAGAGAGACAGAGATACAAAGAGACAGACAAAGAGACAGAAATAGAGACATAGAGAGACAGAGAGAAAAAAAAAAGAAAAAGGAGAGACAGAGACAGAAACAGAGAGAGACTGAGAAATGACTATAGCAGATGTTGGGATATTTTAAATAACCTCTTAGATCAGAAGTTTACTACAGGTTTCACAGTGATAGTTGTTGTTCAATAATTTTTCAGTCATGTCCAACTCTCTGTGGCCCCATTTGGGGTTTTCTTAGCAGAGATACTGAGTGATTTGAAGCAGACAAGCAGTAAGAACTGCAAGGAGAGGCCATGAGGTCATTTTGCTGGGAAATCTCAGATGTTCCAAAGCTGCTGCACATAATTCTTATCATGCTGGTATGCTATCTGCAAAGAGCAAGTCCGTTCTAATACTAACTATGAAATTGTAGTAGGGAGTATGCCAGAGGGAGGTGACCTCTGAAATTCAGTCCTGAAACCTAGATCGACCAGTCCTAGTTCCCCTTTATCACCTAACCACAAAAGGTTTAGAGCAACAGATCCTAGTTGATTTGAATGTTCCTGTATGGGGTCAGAGTGAAGAACTGGGTCAATCAGATGCTTCCTTCCCTGGATTTTACCAAGGAAGGATCCTTCATTGTATGAACCTTAGGAGGGGGGCTCCTTATAAGTCTCAATGTTAAGCAGGAGGCCCATGCTTGTGCTTGTCTGTGGGAGCACAGCAGGCTCTGACTATTTGGCTGTCCCTGGAGAAAAGAAGGAAGGGGCTGATCATTGGGAAACATAGTACACAAAATGCAGACACATTCACCAGCCAGCTGCTGGAGTATAGAAAGAAGTTTTGGTACATGGCAAAGATGCAGTTGATTAAATAAAAGGAGACAAAAACGAATGCCAGCAGCAGGATGGACCTGGTCACCCGGATCTCTGGGGAGGCTCTGGAGTAGCAGCTGGTCCTGTACAAGTGCTGGACTTGCTGGTAGTGTTTTCTCAAGCAAATTATCTTGTAGATGCTTGTGCATAGCATCAGCCCCACACAGAACACATCTCGGAAGGTAGTTAACAATATAAAATTACTGGCTGGGTCTTTCCAGGTACAGAAAATGAGGTCAGATGTTTGCACAAAGCTGGTGTTACTTTTCTGTGGGCCTCCCATGCCTACAATAATACCGGCTTCTGAGAATAGGCTAAAGACCCAGCAAAAGAGGCAAGAAGAGATAATGTACTTGGGAGCTCTGGCTTTGAGTTCATCCCATGGGGAGCTGTTGGGACTAATGACAACTGCCTGGAAGCAGCTCAGCAGGCAAGTGCTATAGAGAGTACAACCCCGGCTGACTCTCTGAAGATAAAAATCAATTTTGCACCAGGTGTCGTCCAGGAAGTCTTTCACCCCAAATGCAGATATTGTCATTGGGATGCCCCTGGAGAGCATAGAAAGGAAGTTGGCTAAAGTTAGCTGGCTAATGATTTGGTTTGTGGCCCTCAGCTTATGGTGAGTGAAGATTAAAAAAGAGAGGAGAATCAAGTTCCCCACAACTCCAATTCCTGTCTGAGAAAGGAAAAGTGTCCCTAGAAATACATGAAGTAGAATCATTCCGTCTGTGTTTAGGGTGGAAGAATGGTCATCAGAGACAGGGAACCTTGACAGAAAAAAAGACATTAAAAAAATCAGAGAAGCAAAGTGTTCTGAGGTGACTTCTATTTCTCACTTACACTGACAAATTCACATTGGGTAACCAGAATGTGGCTACTAAATCCCCTCACAGATCCAGGAGTAATCCTGAGATTCTGAAAGGGAAGTTCTCTTTCCAATGTTATAGCTCATGAGTTCTCTGCAGAGTGTTTCTTGCCATGGTTTTTAGTTCATATTGTTTACTCATCAAATAAGTAGCTTTTAGAAAAGTGGATTTTCTTTTTCTTTTTTTTAATCTACTTATTGAATTTGTATTTGCTTTTATGCTGAATTTAACATACACTAAACAAAATGGGCATTGCCATATGCATGGTAGAACATGACAGAAGTAGGTAGGTAGCTCAGTGGAGAGAGTATTGGAACTTGAGGCTAACCTCAGACCCTTACTGACATTGTGATGGCTGCCTTACTTCTCTTATCTGAAAACTGGGATAATAACTGCAGCTAACTCTCAGGACTTGTAAGGATCAAATAAAATAATATTTGTAAAATACACAACATGGTACCTTGCAACTATAAAACTCTTAATAAATCCTTGTTTTCTTTCTTCTTTCCTTCCAGGATTATACTTGAAAATGCAGATCTCTATTATATATAATTTCCCTTTCTTTTAAAACTATATAATATAGTCAAAAAAAGGGTACTAGGTAAGGTGGTAGACTATGAACATTAGTACAAAACTTTCTCCTAAATGTCCATGACACCATCTCACAACTTCCTATAGGATTCACGGAGAGTAGACTAAAATTTAGAGTCTATATGGAAATGGACTAATTCATAGCTTCTGGAAATTCTTGGGGTATGGTATCATTTTCTATGGGTTCTTTGAGGAGCTATGAATCTGCACCTAGTCTGTTCTTGGCACTTAATGCCATCAGCTGATCTCGGTCTTTCCCTAGGAATATAAAAATAGGAAAAAAAAATAGGAAGACATGCAATTTGTGAGATAGAACTTAGACCAAGGCTCGGGAGAGAGGAGGCTAGGCAGGCAAGACTTAATCCATTCTTTGTTCTCATTCTTTACAATCATTCCCTTCCTTTCTACTGCTAGATGACCACTTGATTCCAGATCTTTTAATTAATCAATAAACATTTATTAAGTACTTATATGTGAGGTAGATAAAACCCTAGAGCAGGCAGGGGTTCTCAAACTACAGCCCCAGGCCAGATGCCGTCTGTTGAGGACGTTTATGCGGCCCGCTGGGTTATGGCAAAATCAGACCGGAAGTGACATTTGACCTGAATTCTTGTTAGCAATGCACACTTCTGGCACTGGGCTGAGGATCATAGTTTTTGTTTTTACTATAGTCCAGCCCTCCAACAGTTTGAGGGACAATGAACTGGCCCTCTTTAAACTTTAAAAAGTTTGAGGACCACTGCCCTAGAGCTGTGGATACAAAAAGAGAGAAAATACAGTACTTGCCCTCAAAGATCTTCAAATCTAATCAGGGCGACAATATGCAAACATATATACAAGTCAAGTTCTTGAGAGGATAAATAGGAAAGAATTAACTGAGAGAAGGTACTTGTATTAAAAAGGGCACGAGAAAGCTTCCAGTAGATCAGGGAAATTTTAGTTGGGATTTAAAAGAAGCCAGGGTGATGTGTATGCAAAAAGGAGGAGAAGGAGAAAAAGTATTCTGGGTGACAGCCAAAGAAAATGCCTGTAGCTAAGAGAGAGATAGGCTCTTGTTTCCAAAACAGCCTTTGTCTTTAAATTGGAGAAATTGTGTCAGAAGTGGAGCATGAGGGGCAGCTAGGTGGTGCAGTGGATAGAGCACCAGCCTTGAATTCAGGAGGACCCGAGTTTAAATCTGATCTCAGACACTTAACACTTCCTAGCTGTGTGACCCTGGGCAAGTCACTTAACTCCAGCCTCAAAAAAAAAAAAAAAAAAAAAGGAAGTGGAGCATGAGAAGACTGCAAAAGTAGGAGGAGGCACATTAGGAGGGGCTTTGGATGTCAAATATAGCATTTTGTATTTGCTCTTGGAGGCACATATGATTATGTCAGTAGATTCTGGAAAAGTTTGTGTCAAAATCTTAGGCCTGCATTTCTTAATAACTCTAAAATGCATAGGAATAAATGGATCTTTACTTAATATAGTCAGTTCTATCTATCTAAATACAAAAGCAACCATTATATGTAATGGAGAAAACTTAGAAGCTATTCAAATAATGTGATGAGTAAAACCAGAATGCCCATTATTTGGTATTTAATGTAGTTCTAGAAATACTAGCTATAGCAATAAGAGGAACACAGGAAGTAAGTATAAGCAAAAAGGAATCTGAATTCATACTTTTTCAGATAATATGGTGACTTATTAGAAATCCTTAAGAGTCAAATTTAATAGAAAGAACAAATGTGCTAAAATTATAGAATATAAAAAGGAATATGTATAAATCTTTATTATTTCTATATATCACTAATGAAATACAGTGAGAAAACTAGAAGGATAAATTCTATTATAATGGCTACAGAAGTTATAAAACATTTGGGAACGTACCAATATTCACCTATATGGATTCTAATATATAAGTGCATAAAGACAGATGTAAGAATTGGAGAAACTATTCAACAGTCCAAACCAATAAGAAAAAATTTTCATAATACATAAATTAATGAACTTTGTGCTGTACCAAAGGAACTAGAAAAGAAGGAAATTCGTGTTTCAGATGACAACTTAAAGGAAATAGTGAAAAAAAATCTGGGGAAAAGGGCGTCTATCAGAACCAGATCTCAAATTCAACTAGAAGTGATTACAGACTTGGCTTGATGATTACACACAAAGTCACTTGGCAAAATGGATTAGGAACAAATCACAGAGAAGAAAATACAATAAGACCTGGTTTAATAAATTCAAAGTTTCCAGTTACTCAGGGAAGGACTCATTTGACAAAAATTGTTCAATAAACTAGATAGTATTCAGGCAGAAAATAGGAGCAGATTTATGGAAATGGGAACTTCTGAGTAAAGTTTCCTGTAATGACAGAAGACCTGATCTCATGTTTTTACCAGTTTAGATATTCACCAAGAAAACACGAAGACAGCAGATTCATCTTAATGAGCATGAAAGGTAAGATACTAAATAGAATAGAAATCTAGGCATGTCAAGTCTCATGTTGAGAACTTATGATCATTAAGGTGGACAAACTCAGCTGACATTTTGTATTAGACACTCCTGACAGATTCAGTAAATATTTAAGCCTGTTTTGCTTAGATGATCTGGAATTGGATAACTCTACTTTTTGATGGGTGGCCTTAATTTTTGGAAACCTGAGAGGTCGTCCTGTCAGTTCAAATTGTATGTCTACATTTCTTTTAAAGTTCCATGTTGGTTGCAGTCAAGTATGATGATAATTCAGAGCATATGAAAGATAGGAACTGAGTCATCTGATTCTCCCTAGATATAAACTGGTCTTCTAGAAGTTGAACTCACTCTCCTTTTTGGGGTCGTAGACTGGTCTAGATCTGTGATAGGTTGTGTTAATCAGATACCAGATCTGACTCTCCTCAGATAACCTAAATACTAGCAGACCTTCTGGAGGATTGGTAGGGTCCATTTCTATAACTCATCTTAGTCATTACTATAAGCTGTTCATTCTATGCCTACCTAATATTTAATTGGTTTTCACCACAATTCTAAACTATGTACCAAATCCTTGACCGCTACTATTATTTGCTGAAGGATAGGAACAATTAAATTTCTGGAGCATCCTTGATTCAATGCTTCTGTTTCTATTAGCTAGTGAACTGGCCAGAGGAAAGTACTGGATGAGTCCACTATATGGAAAACTCAGATTTAGTAGAGGCCTTCAACTAGTGTTTTGTACTAACCCCCACATCTTTGAACTTGACATTTGCAAAGATCATTTTCATCAACCAGAAATAAGTGATCCCCAATTGCAAATTCTGCACATTCAAGCTAAATTTGTAGACTCCCAATAATGCCAACATCTAAGTATTGGGTAGAGAGGGAAGGAGATTAGTGAATTACTATACTTAAACTGAACTTTTTTGGAGATAAGTTTAGACAAGTCTCTTTGGTAGTAGCAGTCTTTTGCTTCCAGGTCACAAAGGAACAGCTCTTCTCTATCATGGGTAGCATACTTCATTCCTGATTCTCAGAATTATGGATGATTGCATTGTTCAGTATTCTCACAGCCTCCAATTTCTTTGTTTTTACATTGTTGTTGATAACGTAGTAATTGTTCTCTTGATTCTGCCCATTTCATTCATCATATAATATTGATTCTATAATCCATATTGTTCTGGTTCTGCTTATTTCATACTATAGTACCAGTTCATAAAGATAATTCTAAGGCTTCTCTGAAGTAATCTATCTCCTCATTTCTTACTGGACAATAATTCCCCACTGCATTCATAAATGACCTTTGCCCAATTCGTGGCCATCTCCCAAATTTTCAGCTTTTTTCATATAAAAAGAACTTCTATGAACATTTCTATATATTAATGATCTTTTCTTCTTTCATCTTTTTTTTTTTTGATAAAAAGAAGCACTTTACTAAAATGAATACATATTTCAGTCACATCTTATGAAGTATACAACATTCTACACCAATAGCTCCTTCCCTCTGTAAAGTTAGGAGATACATTTTCTCAATTTTTTCTAGATTGTCTTGGTCATTATAATGAGAAATTTCAGTATCTCTATTTTGATCCATTCCTTTACGTTGCTATTGTGACTGTATATATTGCTTTCCTGGTTCCTGACTTCACTCTACAGTAATTCATATAAATGTTCCTACACTTCTCTGAATTCTTCATCATTGTTGTCAAATGAAATGAATTAATATTTTATTTTGACAAAATTTATTTTTTATTTATTTATCCATTCCCCAAAATGATAAGTATCTATTACATGTATTTCTAATTCTTTGTTTTGTTGCTGTAAATACTTTGTAGTGTATGAGATCTTTCTTTCTGTCTTTGACTACAATTAATTATCCACCTAGAAGTAGGAACTCTTAGTGAGAGGGTCTAGTCATTTGAAATTGATTTCTCAAGTGGTTGTACTAATTTGTTGCTCCCACAATGGCATATCAGTATACCTAACTTATGGTTGACCTTCCAACACTAAATATTTCCATACTGTGTCTCCTCAACAGGGTTGTAAGTGTAAGACATAATCTCAGACTTTTCATTTTTAATCCACATATTATTAGTAATATACAGAAATCTTATATGCTTGTTAATAGTCTACAATTCCTTTTTTGTGGATTTTTTGTACCCTTTCATTATTTAGCCATTGGGAATGGAGCTTGTTCTTATAAAGTCATACAAATGTTCTATATATTTTAGATGTCATCCCTTAAAGAGGATATTAGATACAAAGATTCCCCTGTTCCCCTCCCATTTATCACAAAGGAGACATGGCTTTGATCATGCAAGAGATGTTCAACGGCTGATTCAATTTCTTTTTCTAAAATGGGACTATTTAAGTAATTTGTTTCCTCTTCTATTAATCTAGGCAATTCATACTTTTGTAAATTTCAGTTAGATTGTTGGGTTTGTGGCCATACATTTGAACAAAATAGCTCCTAATTATTGCTTTAATTTTTTTTTCCATTGGCATTAAGTTCACCTTTTTCATTTTTGATGCTAGTGATTTGATTTTTTCCTTTCCTTTTTCTTTTTTCTTTCTTTTTTTCCCCCCTGAGGTAATTGGGATAAAGTGGTCACACATATAGTTTTAAGTGTTTGAAGCCATATTTGAACTCAGGTCTTCCTGACTTCAAGGTTGGTGCTCTATCCACCATACCACATAGCTGCCCCCTTCCTTTCTTTTTCTAATCAAATTAAGCAAAAGTTTAATTATTTTATTCACTTTTTTCTTAAACATGTTATTAATTTTATTTATTAATTCAATAGTTTTCTTAGTTTCAATTTTATTAATCTCTTCTTTGAGTTTCAGAATTTCTAATTTGGTATTTAATTGGGGGGGTTAATTTGCTCTTTTCCTAGCTTATTTAGTTGCATGCTCAATTCATCAGTCTCCTTTTCTCTATTTTATTCATGTAGGTATTTAGAAATATAATATTTCCTCTAAGAACTGCTTTGGCTGAAAAACCCATAGATTTTGGTATATTGTATCACTATTGGCATTCTCTTGGATGAAATTATGGATTGTTTCTATGATCTGTTCTTTATTCCATTCATTTTTTTGGAATTTATTATTTCATTTCCAATTGATTTTAGTCTATCTTTTCCTGCCCTTTTATTGAATATAATTTGTATTGCATTATTGTCTGAAAAGCATTTACTATTTCTGCCTTTCTGTATTTGTTTCTGAGGGGTTTATGCTCTAATGTGTGATAAGTTTTTATTTAGGGGCCAAGAAAACATATATTACTTTCTCTCTCTATTCAGTTTTGTGTAGAAGTCTATCATATCCAGGTTTCTAGGATTCTATTAACTTTCATAGTTTCTTTCTTGTTTATTTTGTGGTTATATTTGGCTGATTCTGAGAGGGAAAGATTGAGGTTCCCTTTAAATATAGTTTTGCTGTCTATTTCTTTCTATAACTGGCTTAAAAACTTCTCTAGGAATTTGGCTGCTCTATTATTTGGTGCATATACATTTAGAATCATTACTAATTTATTGTATATGCTACCCTTTATCAAGATCCTTACTTCTTTTAATAAGATCTGTTTTTATTTTTACTTTATCTGAGATCAGAATTGCTATGTCTGTTTTTCTTTACTTTAGCTGAAGCATACTAAATTCTGTTCTAGCCTTTTACCTTTACTCTGTATATATGTATCTGTATCAAATGCATTTCTTGTAAATAACATATTGTAGTATTTTGTTTTTTAATCTACCCTGTTATTCATTTCCATTTTATGTGAGAGTTCATCCCATTCACACTTACAGTTATGATTACCAGCTCTGTATTTCCCTCCATCCTATTTTCTCCCCTGTATATACTTCTGTACTCTCTTTCCATCCTGTCCTTAGCAGTGTTTTTAATACCTATCCCACGCAATACCTTATCTCCTATCATCCCTCTCCTCCTTCTCTTAATCTTGTTTTTTTTTTTTTTTTTTTTTTTTGTTCCCCTGAGGCAACTGGAGGTGACTTGTCCAGGGTTACATAGCTAGGAAATAATAAGTGTCTGAGGCCAAATTTGAACTCAGGTCCTCCTGACTTCAGACCCAACACAGTAGTAAATTTTTTTTTAACATATCCAACCTACTACCTTCTCTTCTATCACTCCTTTCCCATCTCTTATTTCTTTTTTCTTGCCTTTTATCTAGTCACTCCCTTTTCTTTCCTCTTTCTCCTCCTACTTCTTTATAAGGTTAGATAAATTTCTATTATCAACTTAATGATTAAGTTATTCCCTCTTAGAGCAAAAACTGAGGAGACAGTGCTCATCCATCTCCCTTCTTTCCCTGATGGTAGTGGGGCTTTTGCATCTCTTCATGTGATCTAATTTATCCCATTATACTTCTCCTTTCCTCTTTTCCCAGTACACACCTTTTCCCAAGCCTCAATGTCTTTTTCTTTGACATGATCACATCAGAGTCCATTCACAACCACGCCTTCCTTCCATGTGATGCCCCTCTCTGTCTGCCCAAGTAACAGATAATAGTTCTCAAAAATTATAGATAGCATTTTCCCATCTAGGGATGTAAACAATTTATCTTTTAAATAACATATCCCCCCCATACCTTATTTACCTTTCTATGCTTCTCTTGAATCCTATGATTGTAGATTAAATTTTCTGTTTAGATCTGGTTTTTCAAGAGAAATGATTGAAAGTCTCTTAATTCATTGAAGATCCATCTCCTTCCCTGAAAGATCCAATGCTGCCCAGCAGTTCAAGCTCTGGAGCACAGCACAGAGAGACCCTTATGGACCACAAAATATTAAAGAAAGAGTAGTTTTCTCAATCCTGAAAAGGATCAAGAATGATATAATTTTGTTGACCAAATGGGTGCTGCTCTTTTTTGCCTCCCCTCATGGTGACAGAGCTAGATCCAAGAAATCCATTCCACAGAATAGTGGGATGTCTCACCTTAAATGTACCCATAGAGTTCCAAGCCACAACTCCTAGGCACACCTGGAAATCATTTCAGTAACTGAGATTCTAGCTGTAAAGCACTTAGCACCATGCTAGAAACCTTGTAATAAAGCCTAATTCCCAAGAATTAGAGGAATGAAGTATAATGGGACAAATTAGATCACATAAAGATCTGCCCCTCAAAATCTTCTAGGGGACTCTAAACCACTTAAATGATTTTAATACTCTAATAAACATTTCTGAACTCAGGAGTTGGAGAAACCATAGATAGAGGACACCTGTACAAAACTTGAAAAGTAAGATATAAATATCAGGCAATGTAAAAGTTGCCTAAAAGTTCATTTGGTAGGGGTGATATCAGGGGCAGTATCCAGTAGGTCTCCCAATGATGACAACCAGGAATAGCAGGACCAGAGAGCAAGTAATAATTCCTCTAACACAGCTATCAATGTCCATCCTGGGTCAGGATTGTCTGTAGCAGTTACTGAGAGATCATAGGGGAAGCCTACCCCTGGGCTTTAAGTCCAAGTGATTTCCACTCAGCTTCCCCAGTCTATCAGCCAGGAACTTCAATGTATTTTCCCCAATGATCCCACTTTTCTATTCCATGACCCCTTCCCAGAATAAGTTGTATGAATTCTCCCAAGGAAAAGGAGACTTGACAATTTCTGGGGTGGACATGTAGGGGAGGCAGTAGAAGCTCCTTAGAGTCTTCAGAAAGTCAGAGGCTCCACGACCTAAGAAACTCCATAGGAGATGGAATAAAGCTGCAGTAGACCTACTGGAACTCTATCTAAAAACAGTTTGAAGTCTAGAAGGGTCATTCTCTCCACCTCCTCCCCACCCATTCCTATTTTTTATATTAGTTTCCATGAGTGTCTGGCACTTAAGTTCCTCCAAATGAGTACTTTTGTTTAAATGAATCAAATATACCCTTGGTAGTATGACTAGTGTGATATGCATTCTATCCATTCATTTATTTGATATTATGTCTCTTTATATTTGTATAACTCAAATATATAGTCAATAGTCTTTCAACTAATATCCTTGTCCCTAATTAGTGTTTTGTCATTGCATCCATCCATTGGTAGATGGATTTTCGGGTTTTTTTTTATTGTTATAGTCATTTTGAATAAAATTTTGATTTCTGTTTTTTTCCCCAAATTATTCTGATTTTTTCCTTTCCTTTTTTAAAAACAGAAATGCTGCTGATTTTTATGAGTTTATGTTATATATGAATATTATGCTGAATATATTATCTCAGTATTTTTTCTTCTTATTCTTTGGGAATTATTTGAAAATAACCACATTATCAGCAAATAAAGATAATTTGGCCTTCCTGTTGCAAATTTATATTTCTTGATCATTTCTTTTATTCATACTTAAACCAATAAAATGCAAAATTAAACTAAAAAAATGCAAAATTGTATCCTAGAAAGGCATCAATTATCACTTTACTTCTGTATTTATTTGGATAGCTTCTGGTATTAGGTCTCTGTAAATAATTCTCATTTTTATTAGATATACATATTTATTTATATATACTTTTAACATATTAAAAAGTCAGCTTTCTAAGCCAGTGCTTTGCTTTGAAAATAGGTTAGTTTTGTTTTGTTTTGTTATATATGAGCATTGGACTATGTCAACAACTTATAAAGCATCTATTGATGTGATGATGTGGTTAGAAGCTTTTAAAAAATATGATTATTCTTATTGCTTTCCTAAAGTTGAACTATCCTTACATCTATGGTAATAAATTCAGCTTAGTCATGGTGAATAATTTACATATTGCTATAGGTTTTCCTAATATTTTGTTTAAAATGATTGCTTTTCATGAGTAATAGTGGTCTGAGTGATATTGGTCTCTAGTTGTTTTTTTTTTTCCTTTGCTTTATCCTTCCCTCATACGGACTAATACCTACTTCTTAAGTCATTTTGTCTAACCTAGTCTAGTCAAATTGCCCTCCAGAAATTTGATGGAATATCTCTCAATATATAAGTTAATTTAATTTCTCATAAAAGCATTTAGTGCAGTGTTTTTATTCCCTCAATTTTGAAGCTAATTTGTTAAGTCCAGTATTAATTGCTTTTTAAATGTTTAATCAAATACGCATTTAAATGTAGCAAATGTACCAAAGTCTCCTCTGTCTCTTCCCCCTTTCCTCTTGGTATTTCTTTTATGAGTAGTTCAATTACACTTTCTGTCACTGCATTCTGTAAAATAGTCTTTTCACTCCAATTCTAAATTTTGCCTGTCTATCCCTCTGTATAGGAGGTTCTGATAATACCTCTAATTTGTGGTAATTATAGAAGATATAGATTTCACAAACATCTCAAGATGTAGGTCAAGTCCTACTAATGATGCCTCTGTCCCACTTCTCATTTCATTTTCCTTTAGAATATGTTTGCCCTTGTTCTCCTATTCTCAGCACTTGTTATAATTGCTATGGAGTTAAGTTGAGGAGACTTGATAGTCTCAGAATGACTCCTCAGTGCTTCCAAAAACTACTACTACTAACCCCCAGAGATTTCCTCCCACATCTTCAAGCTCTCCCAGGGAGAATTGATAGAGGCTGGATCCGAATCCTCCTAACTATGGCTGTATATGTGTGGACACACACTTTCGCTACCACCACTGTCTTCCAGGATTGATTCTCTAAGAATTTTAAATTGGGAATTCTGGAGGGTCATTGAATCCTTGTTTTTGTAGGTCAGGGCTGTGGATGTAGAGACAAGAACTCGCAGGCCTGAGGAGCTCATGCTCCTCATCAAGAGAAGGCAAAGGATAGCAATACAAAGACAACTTGTCCCTGATAATCTGCTTCCCTGCATCCCCTCTGTCCCTCACCACCAGGAGAAGAGCCTCCAATTTTCCTTCCAACAGGGAGGGGAGAGGAGATTTCTGTCACTGTTCCCAGTCTCTCCTGTGTCTACTGTGTCTATTCTACCTCCTTAAATGAACTGGGCTCTTTCCAGCTGTGACCTGAAGGGAGGAGGCACATACCAAGCTCAGCAGGGAGGAGGATGGACCTGGAGTCAGGAATCCTGTCTGCAGAAGCTGCCTCTGATTTAAGCTTGATTGGCTGACCACAGCCTCAGTCTGGGGACAAAAGGCACTGAGGCTCATGGGATTGCCCTCACAGGGTGACCTGGAAGCCCAGGTGCTAAGCCCTGTAGATAGGGCTCTGGAGATGCCAGTGATGATGATGCCAGCCAGTTCATGCAATCCCTCAGTGTGCCAGCCCTGGAGCAAGTGACCAAAGTGGAGAGATCTGGCTCCTCATTCCTGCTCCAGAATCAAGAGCCACAGGACACTCCCAGCTATATTGTCTGCCCTTGGAGCCTAAGTCCTTGTGGCCTGCAATTTATATGAGAAGAAGACAGACATACAGACAGGCAAACACATGGATAGGAAGACAAGCAGATAGACAGACATTAAGGCAGGCAGGGAAGCAGACAGATGGAGAGAGAGAAAGACAGGTAGGCAGGCAAATAGACAGACAGGTAGGTATGCAAGCAGGTGAATAGACCAACAGGTAGTCAGACAAACAGAAAGGCAGCAGACAGTTGGCTGGGTCGGCAGACAGGGAGATAGACAAACAGGCAGGCAGAGAGGCAGGCAAATAGTCAGACAGGCAGACTGATGGGTAGAAAAGCTGGTCGTTAGGCAGACAAACAGAAAGGCAGGAGACAGTTGTCTTGGTATGCAGGTAGGGAGATAGAGAAGCAGGCAGGCAGAAAGGCAGAGACAGACAGATACACTGGCAGATAGACAACAGGCAAAAGGGCAGACAGGGAGGGAGGCAGATAGGGAAACAGGCAGACTGATGGGTAGACAAGCTGGTAATTACATAGGCAGACAAACAGAAAGGCAGGAGATAGTTAACTGGGTTGGCAGGTGGGGAGATAGACAAGTAGTCAGGCAAGCAACCAGACAGATAGACAAACAGGTAGGCAGGCAGAAGCAAACAGACAGGTAGACTGATAGGTAGGCAAGCAGGTAGACAGACAGGTAAACAGACAAACAGAAAGGCAGGAGACAGACAACTAGTTAGGCAGACAGGGAGAGAGACAAACAGCCAAGCAGAAAGGCAGAGACAAACAGACACGTAGGCAGGCAGATTGGCAGATAGGCAGCCTGCCAGAAGGGTAGGCAGACAGGCAGGCAGGCAGGCAAACAGATAGGCAGACCAATGCTTATGCAGACTAGTAGGCAGACAGTAATGCAAAGGTAAGCAGATGGAGAGACAGACAACCAGGCAGGCAGACAGGCAAGCAGAAGACTAATGGGTAGGTAAGCAGGTAGGCAGACAGACATACAAGCAGTCAAAAAGACAGGCAGACAGATGGATGGGCAGGCAAACAGACAGCTGGGAAGACAAACATTTGGGAAGACACAAAGGCGGGCAGACACAGAGGCAGACAGACATCTGGGTAGGGAAACAATTGGGCAGACAGATGGGCAGACTGCCTCCATGATAAGGTACAACAGACCCAGAGGCATGAAGCGTAACCTTGAAAAAGAAACCCAGGATCCAGTAAGCATCCACAACACATGCACCGAGGGACACATACAAAGTAGATCATAATGTTTAAAAGCCCTCAGTGCCACTTGACTTGGCAGAAGGAGGGAAACTCCATATGAGATAAAGAACAACCTGAGGTGATTCTCACTGAGAACAACTCAAAACTGAGAAGTCTGAATTCTGAATTTCAGTGCCAAGCTACAAACATACTCTAGACCCAGACAAGTGAGGTCTTTCCCTGGTCTCCTTCAGAATAACTGGAAAATCCTCTGTGGCCACTGGATATTAAGCTACAGGTTATCATCATACCATATTGTTTCTATTATACTAGCAGGATCTCGTCTCTCACCAGGGAGCCGCCCCTGAACTCATCCTGCCTCAAACTAGGAGCTTGACCTCAGGAGTAAGAGAGTGGTGGGCCCTTATCCCAAAGCAGGGGCAATGTTCTTCCCAGTGTGTCCTCAGGTCCTGGCCTCAGGTCTGTGCCCCTTCCCCAGCTCCTTGAGTCCTTGGACCATACTGTGTCTTTCCCTTCACTGGTAATAAAGAAGAAAGGTTCCCCTCCCCCTATTTCCTATCAGAGTTATTGAGGGAGAATGGAGGATTTACCAGGATGGCCTCTGCTTCTGAGAAGGATGATGGTCCTGAGCAGCCTCAACAGCAAAATCTGAGTCTGGGGACTGAATAATAAGCTGCTGGAAGGCTGAGCTCCTCTCCCCTTGGAGCTGTCATCATCAATGGTCATGTCACCTAGAAGTAACATGTCTTCAGGGGCAGGCAGGGACATCTCCTCAAGAGTCTCCCACTCCACACCTCCTCCCAGTCAGTTACTCCCAGCAATTATCATGGGCCAAGAAAACCATCTGGGAGCAGGTGACACAAACAAAACTTTTGGGGGCTTCCTGGGGGGTGGAAAGTAATATGAAAATCTCACCAGGTAGAAAGTGAGGCTTGAAGACTGAAGGTCTCAGGATCTGCAGGCCTGTGGCCTGGACCAGTGTCAGGAGGCTGAATCTGGCCACTACAGGCCCACTCTGGGCAGGCTGCCAAAGGGCTGTTCCAACACATGTATACACACACACACACACATACACATGCAAACATACCCACACACAAAGGGGTGTACCAGCAAGGATGACAGACCTTGTGGTCAGCCTCATCTCTCCATCCTGTGCTGTCCCTTGAAGGCCTGGAAGCCCAGACCCCCCATTGAAGGTAGAAACCAAAATGGAGAAGAGATGGATGTCACCATGTTAAGTGAACTTTCCTGGAGTCCCTGAGGCTGAGAATAATTCTGGGGCCACAGAGGAACCAGAAGCTCTGTTCCCATGTAAATGGAAAAACTTTCTCTTACATGAAAGACCCTTCTGCACAATTTGCTCTCCAACCAACAACTCCAGGAAGCATGAGTCAAGGTTATTCCAGTGAAAGCTGAAATGGTGATGGTTGCATTCATGATCAGAATGCTGTACTTCCAAACGAGGCTTTTTTCCCCTCCAAGGACTTTCCTCAAAATAACAAGTGGAAAAATTACCACAAAGCTCAGCTTCTTGTCACCATCTTAAAATATAAAGAAATTGACAAAATCATGGCCCAGCTTAGCCATGATGGAAGAACAAAAAGGATGTGAATCCCAACAAGGTAATTCTTATATCAAACAACCACACTAAGCCCATAGCAGAAGGCCCCATTATTGGTATAGTGTCTACTTACACAGCCCACCATTTTGGTTTTTTGACTCTTCCTCTACCTGATTATACCCATTCCTGACATCAGCTCTTGATGTCTCCACTTTTCTACCTGTTGTTGTTCTGGGTGAACTCAGTTCTTTTATTACTTAAGGGAATGCATTTTGGAGATAAAGATGAAATATATGAGATTGGAGAAGGGAAGGGGCCCTCCCTCCATGCTTTTCTTTCTTTCCTTTTTTCTTTCCTTCTTTTCTTCCTTTCTTCCCTCCCTCCTTCCTTCCTTTTTCTTCTTTCTTTTCAAATTTTGTACAAAATGACTAATGAAAGGTTTTATTTGATAAAACATACATAACCATATCTGATTGCTTACTGTCTGAAAGAGAGGGGAAGCTAGAGAGTGAAAGGGTTTGGAACTCAACATATTTTTTTTTTTTTTAAAAAGCAAATGTCAAAGGTAATTTCACATGTAATTGGGTAGTAACATAAAAAAATTAAAAACAGATCATTAGTAACTTTCAAGAGTCCAGGCAAGAAATGATGAGATCAAAAGTCATATTTCAGAGGGTTTTAGAATTAACTGAGACTAAAAGAGGTGGATGCACTGATTAGATGCCTTTAATAAGTTCATCTGAGAAGAGGCAGTGAGATTTAAGACTATAATAGGGTTGATAAGGTCTTATGTAGAGGATATTTTTTGTTTTGTTTCTTTGTTTTTAGGTGGAGGAGATGAGTTAAATCCATAGGGAGCATAGAGCCGTCAGTAAAGAAATTGAAAATTAAAATGAGGACCATATAGGAGTAGTCTTCTGAAAAAGGAAGGAATGGTATTGAGAAATCACTTACAGCTTGGCAAGGAAATTGGCTGCAATTTCCTCCTGAGAGACTGAGATGAAACAAAAGATGGGAGGGAGATGTTTAAATGACATGAAATAAGGAGAAGGGGAAAAAAGGGGAGTTTTCCTTGAATGATCTCATTTGAAGAAAAGGTTTAAAAAAACTTTTTTTTTAGTTATTTAAGAGTTCATGAATATGGAAGCAGAATATTTGTAATGGCAAGCCTGAGGGAATGATGACCATCTATCTCAGTTGCCGGGGAATGGAGGAGTAGGTAACAGGAAAGTAAGGTATTCAAGAGAGAATCAACCTATATTGTGAATCTCCTCATAACATAAACACCAGCAGCAGATTCAATGAAGATGACAGAATAGGACAAAACTCTCAGCCCTCAAAATTTTCACCATAAAAAGGACAAAACATTACCTCAGGGCAGCAGAAGTTAAACATATCCTGAGACAATTTGAAAAAACTCCAAGAGATACTTATATCAACTGATGCTGAGTGAAACGAGCAGAACTAGGGGATCATTATACACTTCAACAATGATACTGTATGAGGATGTATTCTGATGGAAGTGGATATCTTCAACATAGAGAAGAGCTAATCCAATTGATCAGTGATGGACAGAATCAGCTACACTCTGAGAAAGAACACTGGGAAATGAGTGTAAAATGTGAACATTGTTTTTTTGTTTTGTTTTGTTTTGTTTCTCTTCCCAGATTATTTTTACCTTCCGAATACAATCCTTCCTTTGCAACAACAACAACAACAAAATTCGGTTCTGCACATATATATTGTACCTAGGATACACTATAAGATATTTAATATGTATGGGAATGCCTGCCATCTAGGGGAGGGGGTGGAGGGAAGGAGGAGAAAAACTTGGAACAGAAGGGAGTACTAGGGATAATGTTGTAAAAAAAATTTTACCTATGCATATGTACTGTCAAAGAAAATGTTATAATTATAAAAATTAATAAAAAAATTCTAATAAAAAAAATAAATACATACATACATAAAAAAAAACTCCAAGAAAGACCCAACCTCCACAAGTGGAAGGTTTGCCCCTGGGTGAAGTGCAAACACCTGCAAACAGACTGCAGAATCCACCAACACCAAATCCTGAGGGCACTTTGGTTGAGAATCAGTCTGAGCCTTATAAACTTTCCTTTTGCAGTGAGTCTGGGAATTTAATGGTTGAGTAAGACAAGACTGAAGAACTTTCCCTTGCTGAAGGATGCCTATCACAGCTATGCAGACCAGATGCATACCAGGCTGTGGCTGCAGGGATGAAGTAGCCAGCCCTGGTAAGTGCAGTAACAAGGGGCAGGGACCCTGTTGAGTACTTGCAGAAGAGTAGAGTCCCTGGTTTCATTTTTGGGGCAGAGAAGACAGATGTAGTTTGCAGCCATCAGAGCAACCAGAGCAAGATCATTTGCAGAACAATATGATTTTGGGGTCCTACCTCTGGCTTACAATTGGAGAGGAGAGCTTCAGGTGGGGTCCCAATACAAACTTCAGGAAATAGTAGAAAGGATATGAGCCTTAGGCATCATTCCCCATCTTTCAAGACTACAACTTGATTATAGGAATAGCTGCTAAAAACAAAGTAAAATAAACAAAAAGATGAGTAATAATGCATAGAAGGATCACCACAGAAGGTGATCTGGGGTCATACTCTGAAGAAGGTGCAGCTAAATGCTACTAATGGAACTAAAAAAAAGAAAAAAAAATTCCTTCAAAGGGAAATCTCAAATAGTCACAAGCACAAAGAAAAAACTTAAAAATCAATTGGGAGTTGGAGAATGGTTGGGTAAATTGTGGTATATGAAGGTTATGGAATATTATTGCTCGGTAAGAAATGACCAGCAGGAGGAATACAGAGAGGCCTGGAGAGACTTACATCAACTGATGCTGAGTGAAATGAGCAGAACCAGAAGATCACTGTACACTTCAACAACAATACTGTATGAGGATGTGTTCTGATGGAAGTGGAAATCTTCAACATAAAGAAGATCCAACTCACTTCCAGTGGATCAATGATGGACAGAGGTAGCTACACCCAGAGAAGAAACACTGGGAGGGGAATGTAAATTGTTAGCACTAATATCTGTCTGCCCAGGTAGCATGTACCTTCGGATTCTAATGTTTATTGTGCAACAAGAAAATGATATTCACACACATGTATTGTACCTAGACTATATTGTAACACATGTAAAATGTATGGTATTGCCTGTCGTCGGGGGGAGGGAATAGAGAGAGGGGGGGTGATTTGGAAAAATGAATACAAGGGATAATATTATAAAATATATATATATATATAATAAAAAAAATCAATTGGGATAGATGGAGGTAAAATTAGCAAAAACAATAGAGCAATGCAAATCAAGAAAATTATGAAGAATCAACCAAGTGGAAAGAGAAAAAAAAACTTAAAGAAGAAAATAATTCCTTGAAAACCAGAATAAGGCAAGGAGAAGCCATGACATTTTAAGACCCCAAGAAATCATAAAACAAAATCAAAAGAATAAAAAAATTGAAGAAATTGTGAACCACCTACTCAGAAAAACAACCAATCTTGGAGAACAGATTGACGAGAAATAATACATGAATAGCCAGACTATCTATAAATTAGGATTAAAAAAGAATGTTGATTCAACATTACAAGAAATTACCAAGGAAAATTGCCCCAAGTTTGAGGACGTGAAGGCAAAGTTGAAATAGGACAAAAAAATTCTACCAATCATCACCTGAAAGAGATCCCAGAAGTAAAATTTACAGGATTATCATAGCCAAGTTTCAAAGCTCCAAGGTTAAGGAGAAACTATTGGAAGCAACAACTAAAAAAAACATTTTAAATATCATGAACCAACAAGAGGAATTGCCCAAGACTTAGCAGATACTATATTGAAGATTATATTGGAAATACTATTTTTCATAGAGCAAAAGAATTGGGGTTGCAATCAAGGGTAATTTATCCAATAAAGTTAATTATGTCCTTGAATGGGCAGAAAAAAAGGACATTTAATGAACTCAGAAATTTTCAGATTTTTGTCACAAAACTCCCAGAACATAAGGGAAAATCTGACATATAACATCCAAGAAAAATACAAGGTAAACATTAAAGACCAATTATGAGGGGACTCAAGGTCAATTGTTAACATTGTGTTGTGAAAATATTAGCAATATTCTTGTTATTGGGATTATATCCCAAAGAAATACTAAAGAGTGGAAAGGGACCTGTATGTGCCAAAATGTTTGTGGCAGCTCTTTTTGTTGTAGCTAGAAACTGGAAGTTGAATGGATGTCCATCAATTGGAGAATGGTTGAGTAAATTGTGGTATATGAAGGTTATGGAATATTATTGCTCTGTAAGAAATGACCAGCAGGAGGAATACAGAGAGGCCTGGAGAGACTTACATCAACTGTTGCTGAGTGAAATGAGCAAAACCAGAAGATCACTATACACTTCAACAACGATACTGTATGAAGATGTATTCTGATGGAAGTGGATATCTTCAACATAAAGAAGATCCAACTCACTTCCAGTTGATCAATGATGGACAGAAATAACTACACCCAGAGAAGGAACACTGGGAAGTGAATGTAAATTGTTGGCACTGCTGTCTATCTACCCTGGTTACTTATACCTTCGGAAGCTAATAATTAATGTGCAACAGGAAAAAGGTATTTACACACATATATTGTATCTGGGTTATATTGTAACACATGTAAAATGTATGGGATTGCCTGCCATCGGGGGGAGGGAGTGAAGGGAGGGAGGGGATAATTTGGAAAAATGAATAAAAAAAAAGAAAATATTAGCAATATTCTTATGATTGTCATCATTATTTGTGTAGTTTGAGAGAAATGTGCTGGTTGAGCTTAGTGTGATATGCTGATTCTAAAAAAAATAAAACTGTAGAGAGAGATGAAAATTTGACATAAATACAGCATGAAAGGAAAAACTGATACAGAAGGAACTAGTGGGGAGAGAGTGAGTAGTACTTAAACTTAACTGTCATTGGCCCTGTGTTAAAGAGAGAATAACATATTCAGAAGGGTATAAAAGTCTTCTCAAGTCAGAAAGAAATAGGAGGGCAAGGGGATATGGTAAGGGAAGAGGAACTCTTAGAGGGGTGGGTAGGTTAAAGAACAGGAGACCAAGGTAGCAGGGAAAAGTAAAGTAGAGGAGTTAAGTAGGAATAGAGTGAATAGGATAAGAAAGATAGTGAGGAAAAATAGGGAGAAGAAAAATACACAGCAATTAATTGTAGCTTAAAATGTGAATGGAATGTATTTAGCCATAAAACAGAAGCAGATGACAAATTAAAAATCTGAATTCAATGTTATGTTGTGTTCAGGAAACCTAAAAATGAGAGTTACTCACAAAGATAATGTCAAGGCCAGGAATAGAATTTGGTATGTTCAAAAAGCAGGTATAGGAATCACAAAGTAAGACAAAGTTAACGTTAAGATAGATTTAATCAAAAGTAAAAAATGGAGAAGCGAAACTGTGTATCAGTAATGTTCATATTGTTTTAGACCATTTAAAATATCTAGATGGTATAAAATTATAAAATTATGTGCATATTCCTGCTAACAAGACACAGGAACTATATGAATGGACACACAAAACACTTTTTATACAAATCAAATCAAATCAAAATAATTGAAATCACTCTTTGCAGATGATATGAGGTATACTTTTTTATTAATTTTTATAATTATGACATTTTCTTTGACAGTACATATGCATAGGTAAATTTTTTTTACAACATTATCCCTTGTACTCCCTTCTGTTCCAAGTTTTTCCCCTCCTTCCCTCCACCCCCTCCCCTAGATGGCAGGCATTCCCATACATATTAAATATCTTATAGTATATCCTAGGTACAATATATATGTGCGGAACCGAATTTTGTTGTTGTTGTTGTTGCAAAGGAAGGATTGTATTCGGAAGGTAAAAAGGGAAGAGAAACAAAACAAAACAAAACAAAAAAACCCAGTACTCACAGTTTACACTCATTTCCCAGTGTTCTTTCTCTGAGTGTAGCTGATTCTGTCCATCATTGATCAATTGGATTAGCTCTTCTCTATGTTGAAGATATCCACTTCCATCAGAATATATCCTCATACAGTATCATTGTTGAAGTGTATAATGATCCCCTAGTTCTGCTCGTTTCACTCAGCATCAATTCATGTAAGTCTCTCCAAGCCTCTCTGTATTCCTCCTGTTGGTCATTTCTTACAGAACAATAATATTCCATAACATTCATATACCATAATTTATCCAACCATTCTCCAATTGATGGACATCCATTCATTTTCCAGTTTCTAGCCACTATGAAAAGGGCTGCCACAAAACATTTTGGCACAGACAGGTCCCTTTCCCTTTTTTAGTATTTCCTTGGGATATAAGCCCAGTAGTAGCACTGCTGGGTCAAAGGGTATGCACATTTTGATAACTTTTTGGGTATAATTCCAGATTACTCTCCAGAATGGTTGGATTCTTTCACAACTCCACCAACAATGTATCAGTGTCCCAGTTTTCCCACAGCCCCTCCAACATTCATCGTTATTAGTTCCTGTCATCTTAGCCAGTCTGACAGGTGTGTAATGATATCTCAGAGTTGTCTTAATTTGCATTTCTCTGATCAATAGTGATTTGGAAGATATGAGGTATACTTAGAGAATCCCAAAGACTCTGCTAAAAAGCTATTAGAAATAATTCAGAAATTTAGCAAAGTTGCAGGATACAAAATAAATCCACATAAATCCTCAGCATTTTTATATATTACCAACACAATCCAACAGAAAGAGATACAAAGAGAAAGTCCATTCAAAATAACTGTCGATAGTATAAAATATTTGGGAATATATCTACCAAAGGAAAGTCAGGAATTATATGAGCAAAATTACAAAACACTTACCACAAAAATAAAGTAAGATTTAAATAAATGGAAAGACATTCAGTGCTCTTGGATAGGCCGAGCGAATATAATCAAGATGACAATACTCCCTAAACTAATCTATTTATTTAGTGCTAAACCAATCCAACTCCCAAGAAACTATTTTAATGACCTAGAAATAATAACAACAAAATTCATATGGAAGAACAAAAGGTGAGAATTTCAAGGGAAGTAATGAAAAAAAAATCAAATGAAGGTGGCCTAGCTGTACCTGATCTACAACTATATTATAAAGCAGTAGTCACCAAAACCATTTAGTATTGGCTAAGAAATAGACTAGTTGATCAGTGGAAGAGGTTAGGTTCACAGGACAAGATAGTGAATAAAAATAGCAATCTAGTGTTTGACAAACCCAAAGATCCCAACTTTTGGGATAAGAATTCATTAGTTGACAAAAACTTCTGGGAAAATTGGAAAATAGTATGGCAGAAACTAGACATAGAGCCACACTTAACAACACATGCTAAGATAAGATCAAAATGGGTCCATGATTTAGGCATGAAGAATGAGATCATAAATAAATTAGAGGAACATAGGATAGTTTATCTCTCATACTTGTGGAGGAGGAAGGAATTTGTGTCCAAAGGAGAATTAGAGATCATTATTGATCACAAAATAGAAAATTTTGATTATATCAAATTAAAAAGCTTTTGTACAAACAAAACTAATGCAGACAAGATTAGAAGGGAAGTAACAAATTGGGAAAACATTTTTACAGTTAAAGGTTCTGATAAAGGCCTCATCTCCAAAATATACAGAGAATTGACTTTAATTTGTAAGAAATCAAGCCATTCTCCAATTGAATATGTCAAAGGATATGAACAGACAATTTTCAGATGATGAAATTGAAACTATTTACATTCATATGAAAGAGTGTTCCAAATCACTACTGATCAGAGAAATGCAAATTAAGACAACTCTGAGATATCATTACACACCTGTCAGATTGGCTAAGATGACAGGAACTAATAATGATGAATGTTGGAGGGGATGTGGGGAAACTGGGACACTGATGCATTGTTGGTGGAATTGTGAAATAATCTAACCATTCTGGAGAGCAATCTGGAATTAATGCCCAAAAAGTTATCAAACTGTGCATACCCTTTGACCCAGCAGTGCTACTACTGGGCTTATATCTCTAGGAAATACTAAAGAAGGGAAAAGGACCTGTCTGTGCCAAAATGTTTGTGGCAGCCCTTTTTGTAGTGGCTAGAAACTGGAAAATGAATGGATGTCCATCAATTGGAGAATGGTTGGGTAAATTATATGAATGTAATGGAATATTATTGTTCTGTAAGAATTGAACAGCAGGATGAATATAGAGAGGCTTGGAGAGATTTAAATGAACTGATGCTGAGTGAAAAGAGCAGAAGCAGGAGATCATTATACACTTTATATATTATTTATAACATTATACAACAACAATACTATATGAGGATGTATTCTGATGGAAGTGGATATTTTCAACATAGAGAAGAGATAATCCAATTCCAATTGCTCAATGATGGACAGAATCAGCTACACTCAGAGAAAGAACACTGGGAAATGAGTGTAACTGTTAGCATTTTTGTTTTTCTCCCCAGGCTATTTTTACCTTCTGAATCCAATTCTTCTTTTCCAACAACAAGAAGAACAACAAAATTCGGTTCTGCACACATATATTGTATCTAGGTTATACTATAACATATTTATGGGAAAGCCTGCCATCTAGGGGAGGGAGTGGAGGAAAGTAGGGGAAAACTCGGAACAGAAAGGAGTACAAGGAATAATGTTGTAAAAAAATTACCTTATGCATATGTACTGTCAAAAAATGTTATAATTATAAAATTAATTAAAAAATTTTAAAATAAATAAATAAAAGGGAAAAATAATTGAAATAATATTTATTGTTCATATACAGCCAGTATAATTTTTAAAATGAAAATTTTGTCTAACTAATATATTCATTCAATGTTTTCCCAACTCAATTGCTAAAAACTATTTTTACTAAGTTGGAAAATTAATTAAAAAATTCTTTTGGAAGAATAAAAGTTCAGGAACTTCAGAGAAACTAGGGTAAAAAAGACACTGAGGAAGTAGATTCAGTAATATTAGACCTTAAAATATATTACCAGGTGAGAACTTGTTTGAAGTGTAAAAAGAATGATATCAATTACTTCAAATTAAATATTTCTTGCATAAATAAAACCTATATAGCTAAGAATAGAAAGAGTACAGAACACTGGGATAAAAATGTTCATAGACAATCTCTCAGGATGTTAGTGGTTTGAAATATTGCTATTGTGTAAGACAGGATGAACTGGTTGATTTAGAAAAACATGAAAAGATTTGGACTTTTGAAAGAAGATGCTATCTACGTAGAGAAAGATAGAAGAAAATAAACATAGTACAGTCTAATAGATATGTGTATGAGTGTATATTTGTATGTTTATAGAAATATATATGTAATATATATGTATGTGTTTGTATGCACATTTAATTAAAGCCTTCTTTATTGCAGTGGGGGGAGTAAGGGAGAAAATAAAGTTAAAAATGAACAGCAGAAAATAAAAAATAAAAGAAAACTGGCAAAGAAGCAAAGCTGGGCAGCTTTGAAAAAAATTCATTTATAGTAGGTATTATATAGGTTTTCTTGAAATAGAGATTTTATTGTTTTATGTTGAATTTTATCTTGTGGTCATCTGTGTACACTATATTAACAGAAATTTAAGTGTAGTCTGGACAGTATTAACTTGGGAATAGCCAGAGCTGCATAAAGTAGCCCAGAGAGGGAAGAACCAGTGCTTTAATTGATTACTTTCAATGTTGGGAATTGAGCTACAGATTTTTTGAATTCTCCTGAGGGGCTCTCCTCTTGATGGAATAAAGGCACTTTTGATAGACACCAGTTGAGGGAAGATGGATTACAACACAACAATGTTCAGGGCCTGAGTGGTTTCCCATGACAAGCCCAAGGATGCAGGACAATATGGGTGTTCTTGAGTCCTGTGGAAACAGTTCTTAAGTAATTGTTTCAAATTCTGGGAGTCCTTATTTGGTGGGACACAGGACTAGAGTTCCATGATGGTGTCAGGCGCTGCAATTCTGAATTGACTTCTCTTAACATACACAGGAGAGTGTTGTCAAGTATTGATTGATCATTTCAAGCTGCATTGGAGATACGCTGTCTGAAATCAGAATCTGCTGGGAAAATGATAGTTTAGAAAAATCTAAATTTGATTTGATTTGATTACACACATCATATCAATTAATTGAAAACTCTAATTCTTTTCACAATGGCAATTTTTTTCTTTTCTCATTTTGTATTTGTTTAAGTTTTTTTTTAATTTACAAAAAAATAAATACATGAACATAAGCATTGAAGAGGAGAGACTGTGAGTGAGGTACTGAGAGTTTCCTGACGGTTGATAAATATCAGTGACCAATTTTGTTTGCATGAACCTGAAGAAGAGATTTCTTATTAATGCTGCTGATGAAGAAGGTACTACAGTGATAATGGGAGGCATGGAGTAGTGTGATTTCTGAGCCAGGCCCAGTGAGTGTAGATGGAGCATTACTATTAGAAGGGAGGGTTAGAGAAAGTCAAATCCGTCTTGGGAGGGAAGGGGGCAAAGAGAAGGTTGTCTGAACAAGAGAGAATCAGGTATCAATGAGCATCATAAGATGTAGGGAGCAAGTAAGGAAAAGATCACGGATGAAAGCGCTCTTGTTAAGTATGGAGCAGGAATTCCAGAGATGGCAGTGGCTGTAGATCTGACATGGGATAGATCTAGCATATGATATTGGGGCAGGAGATGGGCCAGATGGAGATGAATAGAAAGGGGAGATGTACAGTGGGGTATGGGAATGAGAGATTTTCCTGGACCATGCTTAGTTTAAGCCAGTCCAGTGATTCAGGCTTAAGACTAGAAAAGAAGGCTCAGGGGCTTTGAAATATGCCAAGGTCGCAGGGCGTCCCTTGAAGACATCCTGTTGAGGTGACATGGAACCCATTAAGGTTAAGCCCAATGTGTGATTGAGCTCTTTTTCCCCTTTCTCATAGCCATCTCTTCATTCTGCAAACTATTAGAAGTCCCCCAATTGGAGACTCCCATTCTTTCAGTGACTCCACTTTGCCATTCCATGCCCAGAATCATAACTGAACGCTGATCAGCCTGGACTACTTTGGAACAATTAAATAATTATATTAAACAATTTTTATTAAGTTTTTACAAAGAAAAATAATTTACATTAGGCGCTAGAGCACATATACAAAACCCAAGGGAGCTCTACATTTGGGTAGCTTTCATTTTATAGAGATTTTATAGAGAAGGCATGGAACATGCATTTTTGTATTATCTGAATTGAAAAAGGCCCTTCCCAAGGCCCTACTGCTCAATAAAACAACCACAAGAGCAAAAGAAGCCCTGGAGTCTCATCCAGTCGCTTCCAGTAAAGAATGTGTAATTCCAGAAGAGAGAAATTGCTTCTTGACTAATGGTAGAGGTATGAAGCTTCCAGAATCTGTTGTCCCCCTCCCATTGGTGGGAACTAAAATTCAGTAAAAGCTGCTCATTTGAGATGACTGTGGTCAACTCCTGACAGTACCTGTCTTCTGTGACATGGCTGCATGTGCATGCTGACGGTGCTTTGGTCTGAGCATCTACTGCCATGGTCACACCAAGGCCTTTACCCAAGAGTAATGGTTTTCTGTGGTCAAGAGTTCAGAGAGGGACCTGGGTGTGGCAGAGAAGAAAGGTCACAAACTCATGTAAGCTCCAAGGCCAAAGTTTTCCAGATCTGGCCTTCCTGATGCAAAGTAATTCAGATCAATTCAACAAGCATTTATTGAGGCCCTACTCTGACACATAGTATGATTTTTTGGGTTTAGGGACTGACATCCCACTGGTAGGGGATGGGCAGGAAGTCAGAGGAAGATCAAGAAAGTGGCATCTGATCTGCATTTTAAAGGGAGAGGGATTTTCTGGGAAGTGAGAGTAGCAGGAGGAGTGTTCCAAGTTGGAGGCACCAAATAAAAAAGCATGGAGATGAGAGATCCATTGTTATATGAGAAAGAATAAAGGGGTCAGTTTGAGGAGTATGTGGAGGGAATCACTCACAATAATCCTGAAAAAGAGGCTGAGGCCCTGTAGAGAAAGTCTTTAAAGGCCAGAAATGGGAGTTTTCATTTTAGTTCCAGAGACAAGAGGGGAATCACTGAAGCCTCTGGTAGAGGGGAGTGACCTAGTCACTGCCACATTTTAGGCATGTGATTGGGCACTTGGGAGTGGGTTCAGTGGGGAAGAGGAAAGACTGGAGGCAAAGAGACCAGTTTCTGAAGGTTGCCCATCTGTTATCTAGGCCAGAAAACTGGTCTTTGGGCCTTTTAATGTCTCTGCCATCTCAGGGTTATTTTGCCAAGTCATAATAAATTAGTCACTTTGTCTTAGGCTGGCCTAGTCAGTGGGAGGCCAGGTAGCAGCACAAAAGAAGATGTTACCAGCTCCACAATTATAGACCATATCTAAGGATTAGTTTGGGCCTGAAATACTTCTCTAGAAGGACAAGAGATGCCTGTTCCTTGTCCTGTTTTCCCTCATCACTTCTGTAGCCCTCTGACACCTAGCAAAGACCTCATATTCCACACCACTCTGCTTAGGGCTCCTTTTATGTCCTGGTTCTTGAAACTGTAGATGAATGGGTTAAGCATGGGGGTCACAACAGCATACATCACAGTGGCTACAGAGTCCTTGGTTGTATGTGTCGATGAGGGACGTAAGTAGACAGCAACTAAAGTCCCATAGAATAAAGTCACTACAGAAAGGTGGGAGCTGCAGGTGGAGAAGGCCTTCCACCTCCCACTGGCTGATGGGACTTTGAGGACTGCTGAGATGATGTGCACATAGGACACCAAGATAAATGAAAGGGGAGAAAGGAATAATACTGTTCCAAATGTGTAACCCATGATCTCATTAAGGTGGGTGGAGGAACAGGAGAGGGTAAGGAGGGCATAAATCTCACAGAAAATGTGAGAGATTCTATTGTCAGCACAAAAGGACAACCGATGAAGGAGAAAGATGTGCAATAATGAATAAAACTGAGTGATGAGGAAGGATATGATAAACATCAGGAGGCAGAGCCGAGGCCTCATGATTGTGGAGTAGTGGAGTGGAAAACAGATGGCTATATAGCGGTCATATGCCATCATGGCAAGGATGAAGTTATCCAGTGTGACAAATAGAAACAAAAAATAGATTTGTGTGAGACATACAGCATAGGAGATGGCTTTATTTTGTCTATGGATATTTACTAGCATCTTGGGAATGGAAGTAGAAATGAAACACATATCATTGAATGAGAGGTTGGCAATGAAGAGGTACATGGGAGTGTGGAGGTGAGAGTCAGAGATAATGGCCAGGACAATGAGCAGATTCCCAACCATGGTGACCATGTACATCCACAGGAAGAGTCCAAAGAGCAACTTGTGCTGTTCTGGTTGGTCAGAAAATCCAAGAAGGAGGAATTCAGAGACACTGGTTTGGTTTCTTCCATCCATATCCCTGATGTATCTTCAGAAAAAGAGCTTCTGTGGAAATAGATGGATGCTTTGGTGTAGCAAGCTGTCGTCTCCAGAAGCTGCCGGATCGCTCTCTGGGAAGAGATCTGCTGTGTCTACTCAAATCTCTCAGACAGATTCTTCTTCCTGTAACGAACCGTTGTCTCCAGGCAGTTTCTGTTAACTCTTGTCCAAAGAAGTGACTTCCCTTCCTGCAGGGAGCCCCGTCAGGCCTGATGTAATGCAGAGAGTCCTCCTCTTTCTCTGAGAGTCCTCTCTTTTATTCTCCCAGAGAATGGGCGTGGGATAATGCAAGGGCTTCTGGGAAGAACCACCCCAGCCAATGAGCTTGCCCCCTCTATCAAGTCAACCTGAGTTCTCACCTTGTAATTGTCCAGAAAACCTGAATTCTCACCTTGTCACTGTCCAGACAACCTCAGTTCTCACTTAGTAATCCTAACATCTCCCCCTTTCTTTTGATTTAGAACATAGGACAGTCATGATCTTGAAACATAAATCCATCAATATGGGAAGTATTACACATAATTACATAAATTACATAAGCACATAGTAACATAATAACATAATACATGCTAGAAGTATATGACAAATAACATAATCAAATAATCATAAATTGAAAATTTATAAATGTCTATAAGTCCATTGTCCATTAGTCTCATCTTGTGTGAGGAAGTCCAATGATTCCTGCTGGTTTTTAAAGTTCTTTAACAGTCTTCTTATTATCCATGCTCTTTCAGTGTCAGATGTTTCTTAGATCTTCTCCTTTATTTTGAGGTCTTTCTCTTTTTCTGTCTCTCTCTGATGGACAAGGCGAATATGACTCGTTGGCACCCATCTGATTCCTTCTCCTGCTGAAGAAATACAAGCAAACCCTCTCTCCCAGGCAGTTAACCTACCTAATTACCTTCTATTTACCACTTTCTAAATCTCTTCTCATCATCTGGCAATTACATTGGAATTGTTTGCACTGGACATAGCCCTGTTGGTTTAAAAGGCCTGTATTCTCCCCAAGTGTAATCCATTTTTGCAATCTGATTGCCTTTTGACTCACTTATCAGGTAATCCCTTTCTGCCATGTGATTGCTTTTCTGCTGGTTGATTAAATCAGAGTCCTGGCCTTCTAAAGGTTCTTTGGGTGTAACATCAGCTGCCATCATGCCCCAAGTCTTTTTTGCCTGGGGCCCTGGACCTGGGCCCCTCATCCCATTTCCCTGAATTATTCTACACTCTGATGCCCAATGGAGTCCTCTATTGCATTTTGGACATGGGGTTTTAGGTCTTCTCTCACCCTGTCTTCTCACTGTATCTCCATATATACACTGAGCTCTTAGATGCCCAATTTTTCCACATTGAAAACATCGCCGAGTTTCTCTAGAAGTCCCTTGCCAGGAGGGACCCTGCCTTTCCACATTCATCATAGTCCGGGTGTAAAAAGCATTTGTTCCCACTGTAGCACAGCGTCTTATGATCTCCTCTAAAGGAGCATCTTTGTCTAATCCCCATATAATTCTTTTGCAAATCTCATTGGCATTTTCCTTAGCCAGATGTCTGGTCATTATTTCTGTAGCTGAATTTTCTCCAATAGTTCTTTTGACAGCAGTTTGCAAACGTCCCACAAAATCTGCAAAAGGTTCATTGGGACCTTGCTGTATTTTAGTGAAAGCCTCTCCACGATCTTTCTGTCCAGGAAGGACACCCCAAGCTTTTGAGCTTGCCCCCTCTATCAAGTCAACCTGAGTTCTCACCTTGTAATTGTCCAGAAAACCTGAATTCTCACCTTGTCACTGTCCAGACAACCTCAGTTCTCACTTAGTAATCCTAACACTTTGGGGAAAAAAATGTGATTCCTAAAGAAAGAGGCCAGATTGTTAGGAATGACTGTTGATGCATTTCTTTTGTGCTATGATACTTATTCTTATTTCTAGCAATGTTCTAAACACAAGTGAATCTAAGGTCATAGTGACAGATTCCCTTATTTCTATTTGGTGACTTTCTATGCCCAATACACTTATTTCTATATTCACCTAATGGATAGAGTATTAGACTCAGGAAGATGTGAAATAAATTCTGCCTGGGAACCTTATGAAAGAAGGGACTTTGGCAAATCACTTAACTTCTGTCTGCCTCAGTTTCCTCAAGTGAAAAATGGAGATAATAACTCTATCTCCTTAGATACTAGTTATGTGAGAATAAACAGATGATTTACTCTCTGTCTGCCTCATTTTGTAAAATAGCAATAATTATAATCTATTCTTCTAGAACTTTGCAAACACAAAAATGAGGCCTGACCTAGAATATGACAATGGTCATGGAAGAAAAGCGTCTTTGATCACTGATTCCACTAAGGATTTGAGAGAGAAAAGAGTCAAAGATCAATCTGACGTTATGGTACTTTGCAAAAGAGATGTTGGTGGTTTTACCAACAGAAATAGGAAAGAAGCAATGTTTGGTAGAAATGACCAGTTCATTATTGAGTTTGAATTATTGGAAGGATATCCAGATGTGGCATAGAATTGAAAATGCAGAACTGTATCATGGGTGAAGTTGGGCTGGGCATAGAGTTTGAAAAATCCAAGAAGGGCAACATGAGGCAATGTTTAGATGCAAAAGAGAGGTGAGACCTCACCAGAAGGGCTGAGGGACAAGGCACACATTGGATGCTCTGGAAATGTTTTCTATTTCTCATCATTATCATGATGTCTGTAATATGGAGAGGGAGAGAAAGAAGAGATTCTGGTGGCAAGTCCTAAGAGCACATGACCTAAGAAGCAGGATGAGGACATATCCATGGAATCCAAGGGACAAGATGGCAAGAGGTCTGTACCAAGATCAAAGCGATATTGACCAAAAAGAAGTAATTGTTTTTTGAAGGGAAAATGGAATTTTTTTTAGTGACACTAGTTAAAAATATCAAAATGAATGCCATTTTATTTAACAAAGATATATTAAGGGGCCAGCATTTGTAGTTAGAAGAAATAATGGATGGAGTGCTAAGTCTGGAGTCAAGAAGATCTGGGTTCAAATTTGGCTTCTTACATTTTCTAATTGTGTGACCCTAGGCAAATCACTTTATGTCTGTCTCAATTTTCTCCATAGGAAAATGAGGACTCCTTTGTCTCTACCTGTCAGAAATTAATTCAAGTGCTCTCTCATTCAGGAAGCCTTCTTAGATATGAGTTCTCTCCTCTTCTTCAAAAACTCTCATACTTACATGTCTGAATATTCTCTATCTCACATTTAAATGAAAATTTCCCTTAATGATAATAATAAAGAGCACTTACTCTATACCTTCTAGGAATGGTGGGTGTTTGTGAGTGTATTGTGAAAAACATGGAGGCAGGAAATGAAATGCTGATCTAGTAGTTCTGGGTGGCTAGAACATAGAGTGGACAAAGAAGAAAAATGGAGAATCACAGTTGAAAGGTAGATTGGAACCAAGTTTAGAGAGCTTTACTGTCCAGGCTCAGAAATTGTATTTGCTCTTGGAGGCAATGAGACTTTCAGATCTAAGCCTTAGGAAAGTTCGTTTGGCAGCTGGGTGGAGGCTAGATTGGAAAGAGTAGAGTCCAGAAGCAAAGTAGCCAATTAGCAAGTGATTATAGTAGGCAAAGATCAGAGTGACCAGGGCCTATGAAGTGACTATGTGAATGAGGAGAGGGGGGTGGAAGTAAAAGACCTTAAATTAGAATTATTAGGTTCTGTAAACTTATTAGATATATGTAGAAAGTGGAAAGATAGGATTTAGGAGAAACATTTAGCCTTGAAGGCTAGAAGGATGATGATTCCCTCTACAAAAGTAGGAAAAATTGGAAGAGATTTGAGTGAGAAAGGAGCTATGAGAAATTTCACTTAGGAAATAGCAAATCTGAGACTTAATATGGATATCCAAGTGGAGGAATCCAAAGAACAGTTGTTAGAATGACATTGGAGTTCACAAAACTAGCAGATTCTACCTATAGAATTGGTGATCATCTATAGAGATGAAATAATTGAACTCATAGGAATATAGCAAGGGAGCAAGTATTGAGAAGACTGGTAAGCTGGCCCAACATTGAGGACATGGGGAAACCTCCACTTAAGCAGATAGTTTATGAGTCACAAAAAGGAATTGAAAGAGAGCAGACAGAATGAGAATCAGGGAAGGTGAGCCTCATAAAACCAATAGAAAAAAGAAGCTTTGCATTGTAGGGATCAGAAGGAGTTCAAGGGCTCAGAAATGGAGATGAGGTCATCTGATTCAGCAGATATGTGACCATTAATGACAATAAAATTAGTAAAAAATGAGTGTGTTCTACCAGACTGGAAAGTCTCTGAGTATATATGTGGAGGTAGATTACAATTAACCCTAACCACAGGCCTGTCAGCTAAAGATTAATATGGTTCATCACCATCTGGGATACAGGGTGATTCATTTTTCAGTCACTGAAACTTCCTTAAAACATTTGCTAAGACATAGCGAATATTGTTTTATGTCACTGGAGAAAGTACTAATCTCAAAAAAAAAAAAAAACAGATCTGAAGCATTAAATGATTACACTTAATGCTTAAAATCAATTCATAGGTTTTTTTTCCCCACATCACTAAAACCGCTCTGTTCTCCCATCTGTGCATCTATCTTGCTCATTTCTATAACTGTGAATCTTGACTTGTTTTGCCTTAACAAGAATTTCATCTTTCTGAATGTGGAATTATCAACAAAAGGTGATTCTATTGCAGATCTGAGTCCCACTAAGGGAACTGTTTGCTAGAGTAGAAATTCTTAGAGCATTGTAAGGAAGTAACCACTTCCTCCTAAAACAGATGTTCTTAATTTCTTTGTCATTTAAGCCCTTTGGCAATCTGGTAATTTTTTTTTCCAGAGCATGATTTTTAAATGCACAATACAAATTAATTTTCAAGATTTAAAGGAAGCCAATTACATTCTAATACTACACTCAAATATTTAAAAATTCAAGGCAATAATTCCAGGTAAAGTCTGTGATACAGGGGCATAGGGGTAAAATCTGCCAAGAAGGATATGCCAGAAATCCTTTGGTATAACTATCTACAGAGATTTCCACCTAAAGAGAAATGGGAAAATCTTAAAACTGACATTCTGAAAAACAACAATGGAATTTTTCTGAAGAGATTTTTGTAAGATAGATGCTAAACAATGGAAGCTATGGCATGTAACAAAAGCGAGTATAATAATATGGCATGATCCTATAATATTAATATCAGGAGTGTTAAAGCCCAAAAGCAACTGAAGCTACTGACTGAAGTTAAGAACAGTAAAACAGTTAGCTTTTTAAACTCTATATTGAGGAAAGAGGAGACCCAAAAGTAAAGATAGTTGTTAGGATATGGAGGGTGATGATCCTTGGCAAAAGAATGAGACAATTCTGATATGACTTCTCTTTGCCAAGGAGAAAGGATAAGACAAAAATATCCAAGAGTTGTAACTTGAGCATTGTGAGATGTCAAGTTGTTCTCACTTGTACCAGATTAAAAAGAACAATATTCTTCTTGGGTTCTGAAAGAACTGGAGGGTGGGATTGCTAGTCACCTACAGCTGGCTCAGAAATAATAGAGGCCTTAGAAAAATGGAGGGAAAAAAGGAAGCGACTCAAATCTCCATATGTAGACCAGAGAGCTTGATTTCCCTTTCTGACAAAATTCTGGAAGGTAGTATTAAAGGAAGTGATCATGCCATGCAAACCATCTTCTACTTTAGACAGGTCTACTGAGTTGCTCCTGTTTGGTTAAGTCAATGTGTCTGCTGAAAGCATTTACTTCAGCTTTTGCAAGGCATTTCAGAAAGTACCTCATAGGATTCTCATCAAAAAGAGGAGAAATGAGAACTTATGGGCAGTTTGGCATTTGGTATTGTCTTAAAGGAAGGATCCAGAGGCCTGAATAGGAATATTACTTAATTTTTTTCCATTATTCATGAGTGATTTTGATAAGCACAAAGATGACATGAATATTGCATTTTTAGAGAACAAAAAAAGCTGGAAGGAATAGCTAAAGCAATGTATGACAGTCAACATACCAAAAGACTTTGATATCTTAGAGCTTGAAGGTTAACTGAAGTAGGTAGTTTACACTTAGGATTTCACTGATATAGGACATGCCCTGGTGAGAACATTTTCTTTCCAATGCAGATTGTCAATTTCTCTGAAATCTCTAATCTTAAAGAGTGACTCAGAGTCACTTAGCCAGGCTATGTCTTAGGCAGGCTTGACTCCAACTCTTCCAATACTTGAAATCAGCTCCCTATCCATTAAACTGCTCTCCTTATCTGAATCTAATAAGGATATATGTAAAATCAAATACGCAGATTCTAAAAATAAATTTCACAAGTTCATGGTAGAAGAGGGATAGCTAGACTGTGGTATGTTTTTTAAATGCTCTGGCAATAAGTAGTTCATAAATTATTTTTATATTGTGGCAGTCAAACTAAGCTAATCCAGGCTTGGACTATTTAAGATCTTTGGATCATATATTCAGAGAAGGAAGCTACCTCAAAGGTCATTGAGTCCATACCCAGCATTTTACTAATGAAAAAACTGGCCAAGAAAGCAGAACTCATCTCGTTAGTAAGTGTAGGAGGCAAGATTTTTATCCATGTCTTCATAGTTACAAATCCAGCATTCCACCTATTCTTTTTTCCTTCTCAAGAGGGAGAGAAAACTTCTCACAACAAGGAGCTTATATTCTCTGTGTATTATGCTAGTCAGACCACCTTGGAATATTATGTTGGGTTCTGGACACCATAGTTTATGGAGAAAATGGAGAATGTCTAGAGGGGGAAACAAAATAGTGACAGTTTTTAAAATCCATATATCAGTTGAAGGAACTGGAAATGTTTACACTGGAGAAGAAGGAAAGGGACATAATAATCATCTGAAATTATTAGAAGGGTTGATGTGAAAAAGAGCAATCTATGATCCTCTGTTAGGTTCAAGAGGGCAGAAGTAAAAGCATGGGTGGTTTTTAAAGAAATAAATTGAGATCTGATCCTAAGAAAAAAACTTTCTGACAATAGTATTCCTTCCCAAGTAGAATAGATTGGCTCTCATAGTAGTGGGTTCCTCCTTCTTAGAGGTCTTCAATCCAAAGCTCGGATGACCTTTTGTCTTGTATGTGGGGATTCCTTTCAGATATATGCTGGACTTGATGATTACCAAGTTATAGCCAACTTTAAGATTTTGTGATTCTGTAATATTTAGCTATATCTATACATGTGCATATGTGTCTAGCTTTATTATCTGCCTGTCACTTTGTCTATTGATTACACCCAAGTACATATTTACACACATAAATGTACACACACACACATAAATGTACACACACACACACACACACACACACCCCTCAAAATAGCTGGGTAAAAACAAAGAAAATTACTTTTCCTCACTCACAAAGTCCTTAGTCAGATATTTAGATAGTACCTTAAACTCGAGTTCTTCCTTTTCTCTCCTCTAGAAGATGGAAAATTTGAAGGCAGGAGCTTAAATGTCACAAATACATCCATTCCCAAGAGCAGAGGAGACAAAATGAGGGCCCTGGAGAATTGGCTCCTGGCTCCTCAGTCCCTTGGGCACCACAGTTAGATCATTGGACTTGGCAGGGGACAAGCAAAGCCTGGGAGGGATGAAAAACCTGGGGGACACAGGTGTTTAGAAAGTTTGAGTGCTTGAATGGACATATGAGCTCATCAGAGTGGCTGTTCTTCCATGGTACTGATTACAAATCAAAGTGCTGTCTTATCCTCTATAATTATGGCCAGTGTCAAAATTTGGTGGTTGTCTTCCTCAATGTCCTGGAGACCTTCTTCTGAGCCCTTCCATCAAAGAGAGTTGTGAGGAGAAAATGTGATAATATATTAAAAAACTAAAGCTCTATATAAGTAATTTTATTGGCATTGTTTTTGGCACCATTGTTATTATTATTATTTTATTATTTATTTTATTTATTTTTTGTTCTTACTACATTTTTGAACTTGTTGCTTTTCTGGGCAATCATATTTGCCTTTAAAGATGTACAATTTCATGTAAAGTAGTGAATAGAGGTCTGGACTTGGAGTCCAGAAGGTTCAGACATCATCTCTGATATTTACTTACTGGCTGATCTCAGATTGTCTCTAATTCTTGCAGAATACTTATTTTCCTCATATATTACTTATTTCATGGAGTTTTTATAAAGATCAAATTAGATAAATAATGTAAAATTGTTTCTAAACTTTATAACTTTCTGGAAATGACAGAGATCATTAGGATTACCTCCCTGTCTCAATTATCCTGGTTAATTTATTGCACTTTACCTGTGTCCATTGTGAGTCTGTCCATTACTCTTTAGATCAATTGCATCCTTATTCTTTAGAAATTTGTCTGTGGTTTTTTTTTTTTATAGCTATATGACATCATCATGAAAATGTCAGTGTTAAATAAAGATCACGTGTGCTATGTGAATTGTAGTTGTTTCAGTTGCTACAAAACTTTGTGACTGCATTTGGGGTTTCCTTGGCTAAGCTGCTGGGGTATTTTGCCATATCCTTAAAATTTTATAGATGAGGAAACTGAGGTATATGGGGTAAAGTGGCCTGCCCAAATTTACATAGGAGGAAGGGTCTGAGGGCATAATTGAATTCAGGAAGAGAAGTCTTCTTGACTCTAGGACTGACATTCCATGCTTTAGGGCATACCCTAGCTTCCCATGTGTCATGTTACTAAAATGTGTAATTGGGGGGTCTTTGGAGACATTGTCTCTAATAAGGTACTTTGGGAATACATCTTGAATTCAGTAGGGAGGAGGTGTGTTTACATTGTAGCTATTGAGTTAACTTTTTTTTTACTTTTAATTACCCTGATTTGAATTCAGTTGGCAATCATCCAACTTGTCCAAATCTCTAACTAGTCTCAAATCACCAATGTTGTTTTGGAATGTGTTACTTTATTTTTAAAAAAATAGCTTTTCACTTTCAATACATATGCAAAGATAGCTTTCAACATTAATCCTTGCAAGATGTTGTGTTCCAAATTTTTTCTCCTTCCCTTCCCCCAACTCCTCCCCTAGACAGCAATGGTTATCTAATAAGGCAATGATTATCTCCTTCTTTAAACTTTGATTGGGACTTATCAAGACTGAGAATAAGAAGACTCTTCTGGGGCCCTTGATTTTGAAACATTTTATAGGACCCAAACTTCCTGCACTTGGATTCCCACTGAGAACCAACTATTCAGCAAAATTAAGCATTATCTTTCTGGGAAAAGATGGACTTTTATCGAATTAGAGGTTTTCCAATAATTTCTCATGAAAAGGCTATTTGATTTGCAAATATAAGATTCAAGAAAAGCATGTAAAGGTATATTTATCCCAACACAGGAAAATGATAGTCATAACTCTTGAGAACTGTATCTTTCATTGGGCACTTAGGAGTATTCCTAGAAAGAGGGGATAGGTATAAAATGACTTAACCTAAATTGGTGTTTCGGAATCTAATACTTAACGTGCAACAAGAAAATGGGATTTACACACATATATTGTATCTAGGTTATATTGTAACACACGTAAAATGTATGGGATTACCTGTCATCTAGGGGAGGGAGGGAAATTTGGAAAATTGAATACAAGGGATAATGTTATAAAAAATTACTCATGCATATATACTGTAAAAAAATTATAATTATAAAATTAAAAAAAGGAAAAAAACCAAAAACCTAAATTGGTGTGATGATATAAAAAAAGATATTACACTGGGGGAAGAAGAAAGGGGAGAATAAATAGGGAGAGAACTGATAGAAAGGAGAGCAGATTGAGGGAAGTGGGAGTCAGAAGCAAAACTTTGGTGAGAAGGGAAAAGATGAAAGGAGAGAGAAGTATTAATGGGGGGAAATAGTATGGAAGGAAATAAAGAGTTAGTAATCATTACTATGAATGTGAATAGGATGAACTCCCTCATAAAATGGAAGCAAATATCAGCATGAATGAACATAGAATACTACAGTATGTTGATTTAAAGAGACAAATTTGAAGCAGAGAGATACAGAGTAAAGGGAAAAGGCTACAGCTGAAGCAAACAAAGCAAAGTTTTTGCAGAAATAAAACCAACTTAGCCAAAGGAAGGAAGCAGAAACATGGGAAAACATTTTTTCTGACAAAGTCTTCATATACAGAGAACTGTATCATATTTGTAAGAATACAAATCAGTCACCAATTGATAAGTGGTCAAAGGATTTGAATAGACAATCTACAGATGAAGAAATGAAAAACACCTATAATCATGTAAAAAAATGTGCTAAATCACTGTTGATTAGAGAAATTCACATTACATAAGTTACAACCTCAACCTTCTCAGATTGACAAAGATTACAGGAAAATTTAATGATAAATGTTGTAGGGGGTGTGGGAAATCTGGAACACTAAAGCGTGGTTGGTGGAATTGTGAAATGATCCAATCATTCTGGAGAACAATTTAGAACCATGTCCAAAGGGCTGTAAAACTTTGTTTACCCTTTGATTCAGCAGTGTCACTACTGGGACTGTAAGGTAAAGAGATCTTAAAAGAGGGGAAAGGACCCATATGTTTGTAGCAGCTATTTTTATGGTGGCAAGGAAATGGAAATTGAGTGATGTCAATTAATTGGTGAATGGCTGAGTAAGTAATAGTATGTGAATGTAATGAAGTACTATTGTCCTGTAAGAAATGATGAGCAGTCTAATTTCAGAAAAGCCTGGACTTACATGAACTGTCATTTTTATATTTTAAATGTATTTAAAATGGAAAACATTGAAGTGGCTTAGAAACAGAATGATGGATGCACACTGATGCTAGTTATGGAGTCATTTTTCCATGCCAGATATGAAGCTTACATTTCTATAGTTTTATACTCTACAAAATATGTTATTCATAGCAGCTTGGTAAAGGAAGGAGCAAAGGCACCATTATGCTAATTTGAAAACAGGGAAGATGAGGTCCAAACTAGTAAAGAGGCATAACAATGGTCACTTGAAATGATCAGATTAAAATCAATGAAAATCAGGGATTTTCACTGACAGCACAAAGCTCATTCCATGAAACTCTTTCTCATTAGAGGCCAAGATCAGGACAGAAGATAACAAATTACCAGCACCAACTCAGTGACTACTTTTTTCAAGTCTACTATCTGTGTATTCTTAAGGTTGATCTTACTGTGAATGACTGCTACATCTAAAGATGAAACTGTGTATTTTGGGAAAACTTCATTTCACAAGACTGGGGATTCATAACACACCTAAGATGAAAGAGATGAACTCTACCATACATGTGCCTTTAGAGTATCTCCTGTATGACTATTCTAGGTAGATATGATGGCATGTATAGATGGTGGAACTTTGGAGAAGTATACTTGAAAGAAATATGTTTGAAACAAGGTGTTAACTCAGTGGAATTGAGGAGATAATGGTTCTCTAGTTCACATATATACTTAGGACTTAGTTTGGTGATGTAATAAGTTCACACATAATCAGTATGTTGTAATTTAAGTAATTTAAATAAGGACAATTTAAGTAATTTATTTCCTTTTCTGTTAATCTAGGCAATTTATACTTTTGTAAATATTCATCCATTTTAGTTAAATTGTCAGATTTATTGCCATACACTTGAGCAAAATAGCTCCTCATTATTGCTTTGATTTTTTTTTTCATTGGTATTAAGTTCATCTTTTTTCATTTTTGATGCTGGTTATTTGTTTTTTTCCATTCCTTTTTTCTGATCAAATTAAACAAAGTTTTATCTATTTTGTTATGTTGTTTTTCACAAAAGCAACTATTAGGTTTATTTATTAGTTCAATGGTTTTCTTAGTTTCAGTTTTATTAATCTCTTCTTTGAGTTTCAAAATTTCTAATTATATATTTAAGTGGGAGTTTTAATTTGCTTTTTTATTAGCTATTTTAGTTACATGCCCAATTCATTGATTTTCTCTTTCTCTATTTTATTCATGTAGCTATTTAGAGATATACAATTTCCCCTAAGAACTGCTTTGGCTGCAAAACCCATAGGTTTTGGTATATTGTCTCATTATTGTCATTCTCTTGGATGAAATTATGGATTATTGCTGTGATCTGTTGTTTGACCCACTCATTTTTTAGAATTACATTATTTAGTTTCCAAGTGGTTTTTAGTCTGTCCTTCCCCGTACTTTTTATTGCATTGTTGTCTGAGAAGAAAGCATTTACTATTTGTGCTTTTCTGTATTTAATTGTGAGGTTTTTATGCCCTCATACATAGTCAATTTTTGTGCAGGTGCCATGCATTTGGAAGAGTATATGTGTTCTATCAGTTTTTTGCAGAAGTCTATCATATGTAGGTTTCTAGGAGTCTGTAAACCTCCCTAGTTTATTTTTGGTTTATTTTGTGGTTAGATTTGACAGATTCTTAGAGGGGAAGATTGAGGTCTCCCACTAATATAGTTTTGCTGTCTATTTCTACTTATAACTGGCTTAAAATCTTCTCTAGGAATTTGGCTACTCTCATTTAGTGCATATACATTTATGTTTGTTACTGCTTTATTGTTTCTGGTACCCTTTATCAAGATGTACTTTTCTCCCTTCTCTTTTTTAATAAGATGTCTTTTTATTTTTACTTTATCTGAGATCAGAATTTCTACCCGTTTTTCTTTATTTCAGCTGAAGCATGATAAATTCTGTTCTAACCTTTTACTTTTACTCTGTATATATGTCTGTATCAAATGTGTTTCTTATAAGCAATGTATTGTAGGATTCTGTTTTTAAATCGCCTCTGTTATTCACTCAGGTTTTATGGGAGAAGTCATCCCATTCACATTCACAGTTATGATTACCAGCTCTGTAGTTCCTTCCATTCTATTTTCTCCCTGGCATATACTTTTGTACTCTCTTTCCATCCCTTTCTTAGTAGTATTTTTAATATCCATCTCATCCGCTACTTTATCTCCCATCATCCCTCTCCTCCTTTTCTTAGTAATGTTTTAACCCATGCAACCCACTACTTTATCTTCTGTCACTCCTCCCCCTATTCTCTTATATTTTTCTCTAGTGTTTCTGCCCTCCATTCTATTCAGCCCCTCCCTTTTCTGTCCTCTTTCTCTTCCTACTTCTTTATAGGCTTAGATACATTTCTATACCCAACTGAATGATTATTATTCCCTCTTAGAGCCAAAACTGATGAGATCAAGCTTCAGATAATGCTTATCCCCCTCCCTTCTTTCCCTGATTGTAGTAGATCTTTTGTGCCTCTTCATGTGATATGATCTGTCCCATTATATCTTCTCTTTATTATCTTTCTAGTCCAAATATTTTCTAACCCTGTAATGTGTTTTTCTTTGACAGCATCACATCAGAGTCCACTCAGAACTAAACTTCCAACCATGTGATGCCCTGCCTCTGTCTGCCAAGTAACAGGTATAGTTCTCAAGAGTTACAGATATCATTTTCCCATCAAGGAGTGTAAACAGTTTATTCTTTAAATAATATATATTCTTCCTTGTTTATCTTTATATGCTTCCCTTGCATCCTGGGATAATAGATCTTCTCTGTTTTATTTGGGTTTTTCAATAGAAATGATTGAAAGTTTCTTACTTCATTGAAGATCCATTGCCTCCCCTGAAAGATAGAATGCTGCCCAGAACTTCAGCCTCCGGAGCACAGTGCAAAGAGACACTTATGAAGTATTAAAGAAAGAGTATTTTCCTCAATCCTGAAGATCAAGAAAGGTACAATTTACTTAATCAAATAGGTATTGCTCTTTTTTACCTCTCTACATGGTGACAAACCTGGACCACAGAAATCCATTCTTCAAAACAGTGGAAAGTCTCACTCTAAATATACCCACAAAGTTCCGTGTCACAATTCCTTCTAGGCAGACCAGGAAGTCATATGCATGGCTAAGATTCTAGCTGTAAAGCATTGAACATAGTGCCAGACACCTGTCATAGTCTAGTTCCCATTCCTTTATTAATGGAAAAAAGAGGAAAGGAGAAGTATAATGGAACCAATTAGATCACATAAAGATCTTTATCAACAACATCAACTGCCTCTCAAAATCTTCCAGGCGACTCTAACACTTAAATGATTTTAATGCTCTACATAAATATCTCTGACCTTAGGAATAGGAGGAACTATAGGTAGACGACACTGGTATAAAACTTGAAAAGTAAAATATAAATATCATGCAATGTAAAAAGTTCTCTAAAAGTTCACGGAGAGGGATTAGGGGGTAATATCAGAGGCAGTGCACAGTAGCTCTCCTAATGATGACAACCAAGAATATCAGGACCAGAAAGGAGGTGATAATGCTGCTAACACAGCCACCAATATCCATCTTGGGTCAGGATTGTCTGTAACAAGTTACTAAGAGGTCATGGGGGCAGCCTACCCTTGTGCTTAAAGTCCAAGGACCAAGCTTTGGCTGAACCACCTCCTACTCACCATGTCCAGTCTGTCAGCCAGGACCTTCTATGTGTTTTCCCAATGGTTCTGCTTTTTGATTCCACAAATCCTTCCCAGGATGAGTTGTATGAATTCTCCCAGGGGAAAGGAGACTTCACAGTTGCTAGAGTGGAGAAGTAGGGGGGGGCAGTAGAAGTTCCCTGGAGCCTCCAGAAGGGCAGAGGCCTCAAGACCTAGGGCACTCTACAGGGGATGGAATAAAGGCTTTAGTGAATCCACTGGTATTGTGTCTAAAAACAGTTGGAAGGGGGCAGCTAGGTGGTACAGTGGATAGAGCACTAGCACCAGTCGGGAGAATCTGAGTTCAAATCTGGTCTCAGACACTTAACAATTCCTTGCTGTGTACCTAACTCTGGGCAAGTCACTTAACCCCAATTGCCTCAGCAAAACAAAACAAAACAAAACAAAACAAAACAAAACAAAACAAAACAAAACAAAACAAAACAAAACAAAATAAAAAAACACTGCTGGAAGTCTGAAAGAGCCATTCTCAACCCTCTTCCCCATCTATTCATACTTTTCACATTAGTTTCTTTGAGACTTTGGTGCTTTAGTTCCTCCAAATGAGTTCTTTTGTTTAGATGAATAAAATGTAGCCCTAGTTCAATCATTTCTATTGAAAACTTGGAGCTGTAAGAATCCTAACATTAGTGTGACTAGTGTGGTATGCATTCTGTACATTGATTAATTAATATCATGTCTCTTTTTGCATTTGTGTACTCAAACATACAGAGTAAAAAGTCTTTCAATTAACATCCTTGTTCCCTAATGAGCATTTTTGATGAGGGAAAGGAAAGGGGGATCCACGTTTGTCAGTGATAATCCCATGAGGTACAGTTTCCCCTGTAAATGAATTTACAGTTCCAAAAACCTAGATTGATAAATAAAAGGTTTATTGTAGAAATTTGGAAGTAAAGTTCAGTTAGAAAGATTCCAGGGCCAGAGATGGCCGTTGGGTAGACAGGAACCCTTACATGGCCAGAAACATACCATGTGTTGGGGAGAAGGGCTCCTGCCAGGAGAAAGCTCCAGCTTGGCTCTTTTATACCTAGAAGGGACTTTGTGGGAGGTGCCAAGTTCTGGCAAGAAGAAACGGTTTGTGGGGGTTTGGGGAAGCTGAGCAAATAGTGGGGGCTGGCCCCGAATATTCAAAAGGGTGCTTTTTGACCAGGATTTGTGAATCAAGTTCAGCCATGGGGTTGGGCAATCAGAAAGGAATCTTAAAAGGACTTCAACCCCCATCATTTTGTCATTGCAGTCATGCATTTATAATGGTCTTGGTTGATTGATATTCAGGTACTTGATCTCATAGTAATTTTGAATAAAATTTTGGTTTCTGTTTTTTTTTTTTCAATTTAGTCTGTTTTTTTTTTTTTTTACTTTTATACAGAAATGCTACTGATATGTGAGTTTTTTTTAATATATAGATATTATACTGAAGATACTGGTTATCTCACATTTTTTTTTCTTAAATTTTGGATTCTCTGGGTGTTTTCCAAAAAAACAACAACCACATTATCAGTAATTAGGTAGAATGTGGTCTTTCCTTTGCCACTTTCTAGTTCTTTAATTTCTTGATCTTTTCTCTTAATCTTAAACCATATTTCTAAAAAGATGCAAAATTGTATAATGGAAAGGCACCAGTTATCACTTTCCCTCTGCATTTATTTGGAAAGCTTCTTTTATTAGGTCTGGGTAAATAATTCTTATTTTTGTGTTTTATATATACATATATATATATATATGGATATGTATTTTTAGCATGTTAAAAAGTGACCTTTCCAAGCTTGTACTTTATTTTGGTTATTGATTAGTTTTGTATTTTGTATTTTGTTTTGTTTTTATTTTGGTAAAAATGAGCATTGGATTATGTCAACAACTTTTAAAGCATCTATTAGCATGATAATGTGGTTAGGAGCTTTTTTTAAAAATGTGATTATTTTGGAACAGCTAGGTAGTGCAGTGGATAAAGGACCAGCCTGAAGTCAGGAGGACCTGAGCTCAAATCTGGTCTAATTTAACACTTCCTGGATGTGTGACCTTGGGCAAGTCACTTAACCCCAATTGCCTCAGGAAAAAAAAAAGATTATTTTTTTTCTTTTCCTAATGTTGAAACATGCTCATATCTGTGGTAATAAATCCAATTTGTTCATGCTGAATCAATGTACATATTGCAATGGTTTTTCCTAATATTTTGTTTAAAATGATTGTATGTCATGAGTAAGTGATCTGAGTGATACTGGTCTTTTTTTTTTTTGCTTTGTCCTTCCATCATTTGGATTAATATCTACTTCTTAATTCATTTTGTCTAAACAGTCTAGTCTAATTGCCCTCCAGAAATTTGATGGATTATCCCTCAATATGTAAATTAATTTAATGTCTCATAAAAAGCATTTAATACAACACATAGGCAGCCATCCAGAAGGTTAGGCAGACAAATAGACAGGTAGACTGATGGGTAGTCAAGCAGGTAAATAGACAAGTAGGCAGAGAAACAGAAAGGCAGCACATAGTGGGCTAGTTAGGCAGACTGGGAGAGAGACACAAAAATGTAGGTAGAAAGGCATAGCCAAACAGACACCTAGGCAGGCAGACTGGCAGAGAGGCAGACCAATGCTTATGCAGACAAATAGGTAGAGAGACATTAAGGCAAACAGGTAAGCAGACAGATGGAGAGACAGACAACAAGCGGGCAGACAGGCAAACTTATGCTTAGATAAGTAGGTAGGCAGACAGACATATAGGTGATCATGAAGGCAAGCAGACAAATGGATGGGCAGGCAAACAGACATCTGGGTACACAAACAATTGGGCAGATAGAAGGGCAGCCATGATAAGGTATAGCAAACCAAGAGGCATGAAGCATCAACTTGAAGAAGGAAACCTAGGATCCAGCAAGCTTTCATAACACATGCATTGAGAGACACAGAAAAGTAGATAGGTAATTTTTAAAAATCTATAAGTGCCACAGGACTTAGCAGACAGAGGGAGATCTGTACTAGATTAGAACAACCTAAGCAAATTCAAGTTCTCACCATGAACATTTCAGAACTGAGGAATCTGGACTCTGAATTTCAGTGCCAAACTACAAATACACTCTAGACCTAGACAAGTGAGATCTTTCCCTGGTCTTCTTCAGACTAAAGGAAAATCCTCTGTGGCTACTGGATATTAAGGTTATTGTTTCTATTATACTATCAGGATCTCTTCTCTCACCGGGGAGCTACCCCTGAACTCATCCTGCCTCAGACAAGAACCTCTGACCTCAGGAGTAACAGAGAGTGGTGGGCCCTTATCCCAGAGCAGGGGCAACGTTCTTCCCAGTGTATCCTTAGGTCTTGGCCTCAGGTCTGTGCCCCTTCCCCAGATCCTTGAGTCCTTTGCCAAGACTATGTCCTTCCCTTCACTGATAATAAAGAAGAAAGGTTCCCCCCCTATTTCCTATCAGGGTTACTGAGGGAGAATGGAGGATTTACCAGGATGGCTTCTGCTTCTTAGAAGGGTGATGGTTGTGAGCAGCCACAGCAGCAAGATCTGAATCTGGGGGCTGAATAATAAGCTGCTGGAAGACTGAGTTCATCTCCCCTTGGAGATATCATCATCAATGATCATGTCACCTAGAAGTAACATTGTCTGCAAGGGGAGGCAGGGACATCTCCTCAGGAGTCCCCACCCCACATCCCATCCCAATCAATTACTCCCAGCAATTATCATGGACCAAGAAAACTATCTGAGAGCAGCTGACACAAACAAAACTTTGCATGGACCCACACTTAACATAGTACACCAAGATGAGATCAAAATGGGTCCATGGTTTAGGCTAAAAAATGAGATTATAAATAAATTAAAGGAGCATAAGATAGTATACCTCTCAGACTTGTGGAAGAGGAAGGAATTTGTGACCAAAGAAGAACTAGAGACAATTATTGATCACAAAATAGAACATTTTTATCACATCAAATTAAAAAGCCTTTGTACAAACAAAACTAATGCAAACAAAATTAGAAGGGAAGTAACAAACTGGGAAAACATTTTTACAGTTTAATGTTCTGATAAAGGCTTCATTTCCAAAATATATAGTGAATTGCCTCTAATTTGTAAGAAATCAAGCCATTCTCCAATTGATAAATGGTCAAAGAGACAATTTTCAGATGAAATTGAAACATTTTCTACCCATATGAAAGGGTGTTCCAAATTACTATTGACCAGAGAAATGCAAATTAAGACTACTCTGAGATACCACTCCATACCTGTGAGATTGGCTAAGATGACAGGAAAAAATAGTGATTAATGTTGGAGGGAAGGTGGGAATGGACACTGATGCATTGTTGGTAGAGTTGTGAATGGTTCTATTCATTCTGGAGAGCAATCTGGAATTATGCCCCAAAAGTTATCAAACTGTGCATACCCTTTGGTCCAGCAGTGTTACTAGTGGACTTATTTCCCCAAGAGATGCTAAAGAAGGGAAAGGGACCTGTCTGTGCCAAAATGTTTGTGGCAGCCCTTTTCATAGTGGCTAAAAACTGGAAAATGAATGGAATTGGAGAATGGTTGGGTAAATTGTGGCATATGAATGTTATGGAATATTATTGTTCTGTAAGAAATGACCAGCAGGATGAATACAGAGAGGGTAGGAGAGAATTATATGAAGTGATGCTGAGTGAAAGATCATTATAGACGTCAACAACAATACTATATGATGATCAATTCTGATGGACGTGGCCCTCTTCAACAATGAGATGAACCAAATCAGTTTCAATAGAGCAGTAATGAACTGAACCAGTTACACCCAGAGAAGGAACTCTGGGAGATGACTATGAACCACTACACAGAATTCCCAATCCCTCTATTTTTGTCTGCCTGCATTTCTGATTTCCTTCATAAGCTAATTGTACACTATTTCAAAGTCTGATTCTTTTTGTACAGCAAAATATCTGTTTGGACATGTATAAATATATTATATTTAACTTATACTTTAACATATTTAACATGTATTGGTCAACCTGCCATTTGGAGGACGGGGTGGGGAGAAGGAGGGGAAAAGTTGGAACAAAAGGTTTAGCAATTGTCAATGCTGAAAAATTACCTATGCATATATCGTGTAAATAAAAAGCTATAATTATAAAAAAAGAGAAAAAAGTGAAAAAAAAAAAAGAAATAGAAGGGCAATGGCAAATGGTTGTGAGAAAGGATAAGGGAGGAACTTTTAGAGGGGTGGGTAGATTAAGGAACAGGAAGTCAAGGTAGGAGGTAGAAGTAAAGTAGAGGAGTAAAGGGGGTTAGGATGAATAGGGCAAGAAGGATAGTGAGGAAAGAAAGGAGAAGGAAAATACACAGTAAGTTTTTGTAGCTTAAAATATAAATGGAATGTACTTAACCATAACACAGAAGTGGATAACAGATTAAAAATATGAATTCAACAATGTGTTGCTTTCAGGAAACCTAAAAATTAGAGTTTTTATGTCAAAAAAAAGCATGGATAGTAATCATGATGTAAGACAAAGTTAAACTTAAAATAGATTTAATCCAAAGGACAAAAAAATGGAGAAGCTATGCTGTGCCAGTAATGTTAATGTTGTTTTAGACCATTTAAATTATCTAGACAGAATAAAATTATGAGCAACAAGACATAGGAGCTATATGAACAGAAGCATAAATGAGATAAAAATAATTGAAATATTTATTGTTAATATAAAGCCAGTATAATTCTTAAATGATAATTTTACTTAACGTATTTATTCAATATCATCCCGATTAAATTACTAAAAAATTTTTTTTTACTGAGTTATAAAATTAATTAAAAAGTTCTTTTGGAAGTACAAAAGATCAGGAACTTCAGAGAAACTGGAGGAAAGACAGAGGAAGTAGATTCAGTAGTATCAGATTTTAAATTATATTATAAGGTGAGAACGTGGTTGAAGTATAAAAAGAATGATTTCAATTATTTTAAAACAAATTTTTTTGCACCAATAAAACCTGTGTAGCCAAGAATAGAAAGGATGCAGAAAAGTCGGACAACAACTTTCTGATACAATATCTCATGATGTGAGTGGGTTGGGATATTGCTGTGGTGTAGGAAAGGATCAGCTGGTTGATTTAGAAAAACATGGAAAGATGTCAACTTTTGAAAGAAGATGCCATCCACCTTCAGAGAAAGAAGAAAACAATCTTACAGAGGTATATGAGTGCACATTTATATGTTTATAGAAATCTGTATGTATATGCTTATGTGTATCCACACTTAACTATAGCCTTTATGGTGATAGGGGGAGGAAGGAGGAAAATAAAGTAAGAAATGAATAGCAGGCAATAAAAGAAAACTGACAAAAAAGCAAAGAAAAGCTGGGTACCTTTGAAAACAATACATATATAGTATTTATAGGTTTCTTGCAATGGACATTTATTGCTTTATGTTGAATCTTATCTTGTGGTCTTCTGTATACACAGTATTAAAAGAAATTTAAGTGTCATCTAGATAGGATTGGTCTTTAACCTGGGAATAGCCAGAGCTGCATAAAGTAGGCCAGAGACAACAGGGTTAGGGGTTTAACTAATTGCTTTGAATGTTGGCAATTGATGTGCAGATTTTTTGTGTTCTCCTGAGAAAATCTCCTCGTGCTGGAATGAAGACACATTTTGTAGACATCTGTGACAAGGGAGGGGGAATATGAATTACAATACAATCATTTTCAGGTACCGAATGATTTCCCATGACATACCAGAGGATGCAGGATACTATGGGTATTCTTGGGTCCTGGGGAAATCATTCTTAATTGTTTCAAATTCTGGGGGTCGTTACTTGATGGGACACAGGAACAGAGCTCCATGGTTGTAAGAGATTCTGCAATTTTGGATTGACTTCTCTTAACATACACAGGAGATTGTTGTCAAGAATTGATCATTTCGGGGGCGGAGCCAAGATGGCGGAGAAGAAACACACGACTCTGTGAACGTCCTCACTCCCTCACAACCAATTAGATAAATTAAGTTTCAAAATAAGCCCAGGACTGATAGATACCACAAGGACTGGAAGCACGACTTACCAGCTGAAGAGATTCTGGAGTTTCAACAGAGAAGGTCAGTCCCCAGGGGAGGAAGAAGAGAGGCCAGCATAGACGGCTGGGTGCTCGTATACTGCGCCCATTGCGCTGGGAAGGGCTCTGGGATCAGAGAAGCCACTGAGGTAAAGGAATCTGGCACAGGCTCTTAGCTCTTCTCTGCTAATTATTTAGCAGTTCAGAAGAGAAAGTCAAAATATTTTAAAACTCAGATTAGATTTTCCCAGGACCCTGGAGGTGACTCAGCAGATCTCAGCACCAGGGCGTGTGGCCTCAGCTACCACCTGAGAATAGTTAAAAGATTGACAAGTGGGTGGATACGGCCCAAGGCAACACACACTGCCTAGCTTAGCTGGAGGGAGTGGAACTCAGCTCCAGGAAGTCCCAGAGAAGCGGAACCTTTGAACTAGGGACCGCGGTTTCTGGCAGACACTTCCAGTTTGAGCACAGGGGCTTTTCACGTCACCTGCTGCAGACATCCACGCCCCACCCGGATGCATAGGCTGGGCTTTGTGCTGTCTTTACTGTTCAGTCTCAAATCTCAGGGAAGCCGCTAAAACACAGTGCCCTCGGGGCACAGCAGCGCTAATCACCTCTGAGGCACTTCCAGGGAGGGGGTGGGGAACTCTCTCCCAGAGCTCTATCTTAGCTCAGGCACAGGAGCCGCTGCATCCATCCGGTCTGGGAGGAAGCTGGTAAAGAAGTAAATAAATAATTTCCTACCCCAGAGACAGACCCCAAAAGATTTTTTAAGTATGAGCAAAAAAGCCAGAAAAACTATAGATTCCTTCTACACAGAGAAAGAGCGGGTATCCAACCCCGAGGAAGTTAACAGCAGAGAGACAGCAGATAACAACCTAAAGGGGAACGATTCCTGCTCCCCATCACATAACTCTCTCCTAGAAGAAACTCTTAAAAAATTAAGGGAGATTGAAGAAAAATGGGGAAAGGAAAGGGAAGCTATGATAGAGAATAACAACGTCCTGAAATTGGAGTTGGAAAAAATAAAGAATTCACAGGAGATGCAGGGAAACAAAATTTATGAATTAGAAAAGGTTAAAAAAAACACAGGAAAGTAGGATTTCTGAATTGGAAAAGATAAAAAAGTCTCAAAAAATAGAATTTCTGAATTGGAAAAAGAAAATAATTCTCAAAAAAAAATAGGGAAATGGAAAAAAATTCAATAGAGCAAAATAATTCATTTAAAAACGAAATTGGGCATTTACAAAAAGAACTAAAAACTGTGAAAGAAGAAAATAACTCCTTAAAAGTCAGGATGGAACAAATAGAAATGAATGATTCACAGAGAACCCAAGAATCAGTCAAACAAAACAAAAAAAATGAGAAGCTGGAGAACAACGTCAAATACTTGCTGGGAAAATCTATAGACCTGGAAAATAGATCTAGGAGAGATAATCTGCGGATCATTGGACTTCCAGAAAACTATGACCAAAAAAAGAGCCTAGATTCTATTTTACAGGAAATTATCAAAGAGAACTGTCCAGAGATAATAGAAACAGAGGGGAAAGTAGATGTGGAAGAATTCATCGAACTCCTTCTGAAATAGACCCTAAAAAAAGAACACCACGGAATATTGTGGCTAAGCTGCAGAATTACCACACAAAGGAGAAAATCCTGCAAGCAGCTAGAAAAAAACAATTTAAATACCAAGGTGCCACAATAAGGGTCACCCAAGATCTGGCTGCCTCCACATTAAAAGATAGAAGGGCCTGGAACCTGATATTCCATAAGGCAAAAGATCAAGGACTGCAACCAAGAATGAACTACCCAGCTAAGTTTAGCATCTTTTTCCATGGAAGAAGATGGTCATTCAATGAAACAGAGGAATTCTATATGTTTCTAAGAAAAAAACCAGACTTAAACAAAAAATTTGATCTACATCCACAAGACTGAAGAGAAACAGAAAAAGGTACACAGAACCCTTGAGAACTGTAACTCTGTTGTGGGTATATAAAAAGTACTCAAGGATAATTTGATTTTACTGATATAAAAGAAAAAAAGGGGGGTGTAGTAAAGGGAAGGAGGTCGGTTCAGAAAAAGGGGAAGGAATGATAAAAAGAGGGAAACTACATCCCAGGAAGAGGCATAGAAAATACACCATATCTGAGGGAACTTAGTGAGGGGGAGAATCATTGTGTGAATCTTACTCTCATCAGGAGAGGCTCAAAGAATAAATAATTAACATATTTGTTTTTCAGAGAATTTTCTCTCACCTCATTAAAAGGGGGGAGAGGAAAAGGGAAAAGGAAAAGGAGAATAAGTGAAGGGACTTGGAGGGAGGGGGGAGGGATCCTAAAAAAAAAAAAAAGAGGGAGGGTTGCGCGTCACAAGGGGGGTCTGTAAATTAAATATCGGGGAGGGAGATCAGGGGGGTCAAGGGAAAAAAGCATAATCTGGGGATAATAGGATGGCAGGAAATACAGAATTAGTAATTTTAACTGTAAATGTAAATGGGATGAACGATCCCATAAAACGGAGACGGATAGCAGATTGGATCAAAAAGCAGAACCCTACAATATGTTGTCTACAGGAAACACACTTAAAGCAGGGAGATACATACAGAGTAAAGGTAAAAGGTTGGAGCAGAGCCTATTATGCTTCAGGTAAAGCCAAAAAAGCAGGGGTAGCTATCCTTATCTCAGATCAAGCAAAAGCAGAAGTAGATCTCGTTAAAAAAGATAAGGAAGGAAACTATATCCTGCTGAAAGGTAGCATAAATAATGAAGCCATATCAATACTAAACATATATGCACCAAGTGGTATAGCATCTAACTTTCTAAAGGAAAAGTTAAGAGAACTGCAAAAAGAAATAGACAGTAAAACTATAATAGTGGGAGATCTCAACCTTGCACTCTCAGATTTCGACAAATCAAACCACAAAACAAACAAGAAAGAAATTAAAAAAGTAAATAGAACATTAGAAAAACTAGGTATGATAGACCTTTGGAGAAAACTGAATGGCAATAGAAAGGAATATACTTTCTTCTCAGCAGTTCATGGATCCTATACAAAAATAGACCATATATTAGGACATAAAGATCTCAAAATTAAATGTAGGAAGGCAGAAATAATAAATGCCTTCTTCTCAGATCACAATGCAATAAAAGCTACATTCAGTAAAAAGTTAGGGGGAAATAGACCAAAAAGTAATTGGAAACTGAATAATCTCATCTTAAAGAATGACTGGGTGAAAGAGCAAATTATAGAAACAATTAACAATTTCACCCAAGATAATGACAATGATGAGACATCATATCAAAATCTTTGGGATGCAGCTAAAGCAGTAATAAGGGGAAATTTTATATCTTTAGAGGCTTATTTGAAGAAAATAGAGAAAGAGAAGATTAACGAATTGGGCTTACAACTTAAAAGGCTAGAAAAAGACCAAATTATAAACCCCCAACCAAAAATTAAACTTGAAATACAAAAATTAAAAGGAGAAATCAATAATATTGAAAGTAAAAAAACTATTGAATTAATAAATAAAACCAAGAGTTGGTTTTATGAAAAAGCCAATAAAATAGATAAACCTTTGGTAAATTTGATCAAAAAAAAGAAAGAGGAAAATCAAATTGATAGTCTTACAAATGAAAAGGGGGATCTTTCCACCAATGAAGAGGAAATTAGAGAAATAATAAGGAGTTACTTTGCCCAACTTTATGCCAATAAATTTGATAACTTAAGTGAAATGGATGACTTCCTCCAAAAATATAGGCTCCCTAGATTAACAGAGGAGGAGATAAATTGCTTAAATAGTCCCATTTCAGAAAAAGAAATAGAACAAGCTATTAATCAACTCCCCAGGAAAAAATCCCCAGGGCCAGATGGATTCACATGTGAATTCTACCAAACATTTAAAGAACAATTAGCCCCAATGTTATATAAATTATTTGAAAAAATAGGGGATGAAGGAGTCCTACCAAACTCCTTTTATGACACAGTCATGGTACTGATACCTAAACCAGGTAGATCGAAAACTGAGAAAGAAAATTATAGACCAATCTCCTTAATGAATATTGATGTTAAAATCTTAAATAAGATATTAGCAAAAAGACTTCAGAAAATCATCTCCAGGATAATACACTATGATCAAGTAGGATTTATTCCAGGAATGCAGGGCTGGTTTAATATTAGGAAAACTATTAATATAATTGACCATATTAATAATCAAATTAATAAGAACCATATGATCATCTCAATAGATGCAGAAAAAGCATTTGACAAAATCCAACATCCATTCCTACTAAAAACTCTTGAGAGTGTAGGAATAAATGGATTATTCCTTAGAATAATCAGGAGCATATATTTAAGACCTTCAGTAAGCATAATATGCAATAGAAATAAACTGCAACCTTTCCCAGTAAGATCAGGAGTGAAACAAGGTTGCCCACTATCACCATTACTATTCAATATAGTACTAGAAACGCTAGCCTCGGCAATAAGAGCCGAGAAAGAGATTCAAGGAATTAGAGTAGGAAATGAGGAAATTAAACTATCACTTTTTGCAGATGACATGATTGTATACTTAGAGAACCCCAAAGACTCTGCTAAAAAGCTACTAGAAATAATTCAAAATTTCAGCAAAGTGGCAGGATACAAAATAAATCCACATAAATCCTCGGCATTTTTATATATCACTAACAAAATGCAACAGCAAGAGATACAAAGAGAAATTCCATTCCAAACAAATGTTGAGAGTATAAAGTATTTGGGAATCCATCTACCAAAGAAAAGTCAGGAATTATATGAGAAAAATTACAAAACACTTGCCACAAAAATAAAATCAGATTTAAATAATTGGAAAGACATTCAGTGCTCTTGGATAGGCCGAGCGAATATAATAAAGATGACAATACTCCCCAAATTAATCTATTTATTTAGTGCTATACCAATCAGACTCCCAAGAAACTATTTCAATGACCTAGAAAAAATAACAACAAAATTCATATGGAAGAATAAAAGGTCGAGAATTGCAAGGGAACTAATGAAAAAAAACTCAGAGGAAGGTGGTCTAAGTGTACCTGATCTAAAGCTATATTATATAGCAGCAGTCACCAAAACCATTTGGTATTGGCTAAGAAATCGACCGGTAGATCAGTGGAACAGATTAGATACAAAGGACAAAAAAGGATACATATATAGCAACCTAATCTTTGACAAACCCAAAGATTCCAACATTAGGGATAAAAATTCATTATTTGGAAAAAACTGTTGGGAAAACTGGAAATTAGTATGGCAGAAATTAGATATGGATCCACACTTAACACCATATACCAAGATAAGATCAAAATGGGTCCATGATTTAGGCATAAAGAGAGAGATAATAAATAGATTAGAGGAACAGAGGATAATCTACCTCTCAGACTTGTGGAGGAGGAAGGAATTTATGACCAGAGGAGAACTAGAGATCATTATTGATCACAAAATAGAAGATTTTGATTACATCAAACTAAAAAGTTTCTGTACAAATAATACTAATGCAAACAAGATTAGAAGGGAAGTAACAAATTGGGAAAATATTTTTAAAAACAAAGGTTCTGACAAAGGTCTCATTTCCAAAATATATAGAGAACTGACCCTAATTTATAAGAAACCGAACCATTCTCCAATTGATAAATGGTCAAAGGATATGAACAGACAATTCTCAGAGGAAGAAATTGAAACTATATCCACTCACATGAAAGAGTGTTCCAAATCACTACTGATCAGAGAAATGCAAATTAAGACCACTCTGAGATACCACTACACACCTGTCAGATTGGCTAAGATGACAGGAACAAATAATGATGAATGTTGGAGGGGCTGTGGGAAAACTGGGACACTGATACATTGCTGGTGGAGTTGCGAAAGAATCCAGCCATTCTGGAGAGCAATCTGGAATTATGCCCAAAAAGTTATCAAACTGTGCATACCCTTTGACCCAGCAGCGCTACTACTGGGATTATATCCCAAAGAAATACTAAAGAGCGGAAAGAGACATATATGTGCCAAAATGTTTGTGGCAGCTCTTTTTGTTGTAGCTAGAAACTGGAAGATGAATGGATGCCCATCAGTTGGAGAATGGTTGGGTAAATTGTGGTATATGAAGGTTATGGAATATCATTGCTCTGTAAGAAATGACCAGCAGGAGGAATACAGAGAGGCCTAGAGAGACTTAAATCAACTGATGCTGAGTGAAATAAGCAGAACCAGAAGATCACTGTACACTTCAACAACAATACTGTATGAGGATGTATTCTGATGGAAGTGGAAATCTTCAACAGAAAGAAAAACCAACTCACTTCCAGTTGATCAATGATGGACAGAGGTAGCTACACCCAGAGAAGAAACACTGGGAAGTGAATGTAAACTGTTAGCACTAATATCTGTCTGTCCAGGTTACATGTACCTTCGGAATCTAAAGTTTATTGTGCAACAAGAAAATGGTATTTACACACATGTATTGTACCTAGACTATATTGTAACACATGTAAAATGTATGGGATTGCCTATCATCGGGGGGAGGGAATAGAGGGAGGGGGGGATAATTTGGAAAAATGAATACAAGGGATAATATTATAAAATATATATATATATATATATATATATAATAAAAAATTAAAAAAAAAAGAATTGATCATTTCAAGGTGCATTGGGATACTCTCTCCCCACTCAGACTCTGTTGGGAAAATGGTAGTTTTGAAAAATCTAAGTTATTAGTATATTCACTGAACACATCATATCACTTAAAGTGAAAATCCTAATTCCCTTCAGAATGGCAATTTTTTCCTTTTCTCATTTTGTATTTCAGGTTTTGGTTTGTTTTTTTTTTTTTTTTTTTTTTTTGAATTACAAAAAAAAGGTACATGAACACAAGCACTGAAGAGGAGAGAGACTGTGAGTGAGGTACTGAGAGTGTCCTGATGGTTGACAAATAACAGTGATCAGTTTTGTTTGCATGAAGCTGAAGAAAAGATTGCTTATTGATGGTAGTGGAGGAAGGTGCTACAGTGACAATGAAATCAGAAAGTGAAATCAGTTCTGCAAGGGAAGGGGCAAGAAGGTTTTCTGATCAGGAGAGAATCAGGTCTCAATGAGCATCAGAAGATGTAGGGAGCAAGGAAGTAAAAGATTATGGATGAAAGCACTTTTGTTAAGTATGGAGCAGGAATTCCAGAGATGGCAATGGCATGTAGATGCAGCATGGGATAAATCTGACATGTGATATTGGGGCAGGAGATGCCAGGTGAAGATGAATAGAAAGGAGAGACATATGGTGGGAGATGGGAATGAGAGTTTTTACTAGACCATGCTTAGTTCAAACCAGCCCAATTATTCAACTTTAATGCTAGAAAAGAAGGCTTCTGGGCCTCCAGTTCTGCAAGAAAGAGAAATTTTTGAGCCCTAAAAAGGACCCTGCCGTCTCTTCAATTATAATCCTTCTCTGGGAGGAGATCTCTTTTCTGTAAAATCTTTGGCTCTGTGAGCAGGTTTCTTGGGAAGCTTCTGGAGCCTCCAGCCAGACTCTCTCCTTCCAGACTGCCATCCCAGACTAGCCTCACTCTCCAGGCTCAATGCTACCATTTTTATCCTCCCAGAGAATGGGCCTGTGAGAACTCCCACAGCCAATGAACTTGCTCCTTTTAAAAGTGTAAACTCCTCTAAATATGTAAACTCCTCTTCAGAAGTCCAAAGGTGTAAACTCCCCTTAAAGGCTAGAACCCAAAGTGTGAATTCTGAGCTAGAGAATTGCCCAGACAACCTGAGTTATCACCTTGTAATCCTAACATCTCCCCCTTTCTTTTGATTTAGAACATAGGGTGGTCATGACCTTGAAACATAAATCCATCAATATGGGAGGTATTACACATAATTACATAAATTACATAAATACATAGTAACATAACACATGCTAGAAGTGATGTAACAAATAACATGATCAAATAATCATAAATTGAGAATTTATAAATGTCCATAAGTCCATTGTCCATTAGTCTCATCTTGTGTTAAGAAATCCAATGATTCCTGCTGGTTTTGAAGTTCTTTAACAGTCTTCTTATTAGCCATGCTCTTTCAGTGTCAGATGTTTCTTAGGTTTTCTCCTTTGTTTTGAGATCTTTTTCTTTTTCCGTCTCTCTGTGATGGACAAGGTAAATACGACTCATTGGCACCCATCTGATTCCTTCTTCATCTGAAGAAATACAAGCAAACCCTCTCCCCCAAGTAGTTAACCTATCTTGTCCCTTCCATTCACCACTTTCTGGGTCTCTCCACATCACCTGGCAATTATCTAAGGACAGTGGAGTTATTAGCACTGGACACTGCCCTTCTGGTGGGTTATAAAACCTGTCTGCTGGAGACAGTGCATCTTTGTCAAAAATTAAAAAATTAATGGTATTGAGAACTAAATTTAGAAGTTCTCTAGGGTTACCTGTGGCTCCCCCTTTCTTTTGTTTTTGGAGGAGTGCCTTAATGTCTCTGTTTCTTCTCTCTACTATTGGCTGACCTTGTGGATTAAAAGGTATGCCCGTGGTGTGTAAAATCTTATACTGCGCACCAAAGTGCGCAAAATGTTTAGAAGTATATGCAGATCCATCATCTGTTTTTATTTCTTGTGGCACACCCATAATTGCAAATGCTTGGATAAGGAATTCATTGACCACTCAGGCTGTCTCTTTTGCTGTTGGCACTGCAAAAGTGAATCTTGAAAAGGTATCTACCACCACTTGGATAAAAGACAGACAACCAAAAGATTTATAATGGGTCACATCCATTTGTCAGATATCATTGGGTCTCAAACCATGAGGATTCTTCCCTGGAGGGAGTGTAGGAGCGTGGAAAGGAAGGCAAGCTGTACAGCTTTTTACTATGCTCCTAGCTTCCTCTCTTGTTATTCCAAATTGTAAACATAAAGCTCAGGCAGCCTGATGATATTTAGAATGAGATTCTTGTGCTTCCTGAAATAAAGTAGTACTAGCTAACATACTTAAAGGGCTATCTGCCTTTGAATTTCCATCAAAAATAGGACCTGGAAGTCCACTAGCGGTCATATACCATCATGGCAAGGATGAAGGTATCCAGTGTGGCAAATAGAAACAAAAAATAGATTTGTGTGAGACATCCAGCATAGGAGATGGCTTTATTTTGTCTATGGATATTTACCAGCATCTTGGAATGGAAGTAGAAAAGAAACACATATCATTGAATGAGAGGTTGGCAATGAAGAGGTACATGGGGGGTATATGGGAGTGTGGAGGTGAGAGTCAGAGATAATGGCCAGGACAATGAGCAGATTCCCAACCATGGTGACCATGTACATCCACCGGAAGAGTCCAAAGAGCAACTTGTACTGTTCTGGTTGGTCAGAAAATCCAAGAAGGAGGAATTCAGAGACGCTGGTTTGGTTTCTTTCATCCATATCCCTGATGTATCTTCAGAAAAAGAGCTTCTTTGGAAATAGATTGATGCTTTGGGGAAAAAAGGTGATTCCTAAAGAAAGAGGCTAGTTTGTTAGGCATGATTGTTGATGCATTTCTATTGTTCTATGACAATTATTCTTACTTCCAGCAATGTCCTAAACACAAGTGAGTCTAAGGTCATAATGACAGATTCCCTTATTTCTATTTGGTGACTTTCAATGCCCAATACACTTATATCTATGTTTACCTAATGGATAGAGTATTAGGCTCAGGAAGATGTGAAATAAATTCTGCCTGGGGCCCTTATGAAAGAAGGGACTCTGGCAAATCACTTAACTTCCTCAGTTTCCTCAAGTGAAAAATGGGGATAATAACTATCTCCTCAGATACTAGTTATGTGAGAATAAACAAATGATTTACTCTCTGTCTGTCTCATTTTGTAAAATGGGAATAATTATAATCCATTCTTCTGGAACTTTGCAAACCCCAAAATGAGGCCCGACCTAGAATGTGACGATGGTCATGGAAGAAAAGCTTCCTTGATCACTGATTCCACTAAAGTGTTGAAAGAGAAGAGTCAAAGATCAATCTGAAGTTATCATGCTTTGCAAAAGAGATGTTGTTGGTTTGGTAGAAATGACCAGTTCATTAGTTCCCTTGCAATTCTTGACCTTTTATTCTTCCATATGAATTTTGTTGTTATTTTTTCTAGGTCATTAAAATAGTTTCTTGGGAGTCTGATTGGTATAGCACTAAATAAATAGATTAGTTTGGGGAGTATTGTGATCTTTATTATATTCGCTCTGCCTATCCAAGAGCACTGAATGTCTTTCCAATTATTTAAATCTGACTTTATTTTTGTGGCAAGTGTTTCATAATTTTTTTCATATAATTCCTGACTTTTCTTTGGTAGATGGATTCCCAAATATTTTATACTCTCAACATTTGTTTGAAATGGAATTTCTCTTTGTATTTCTTGCTGTTGCATTTTGTTGGTGGTATATAAAAATGCTGAGGATTTATGTGGATTTATTTTGTATCCTTTAACTTTGCTAAAATTCTGAATTATTTCTGATAGCTTTTTAGCATAGTCTTTGGGGTTCTCTAAGTATGCCATCATGTCATCTCCAAAGAGTAATAGTTTGATTTCCTCATTTCCTACTCTAATTCCTTGAATCTCTTTCTCGGCTCTTATTGCCGAGGCTAGCATTTCTAGTACTATATTGAATAGTAATGGTGATAGTGGGCAACCATGTTTCACTCCTGATCTTACTGAGAAAGGTTCCAGTTTATCGCCATTACATATGATGTTTACTGATGGTTTTTAATATATGCTCCTTATTATTTTAAGGAATAGTCCATTTATTCCTATACTCTCAAGTGTTTTTAGTAGGAATGGATGTTGGATTTTATCAAATGCTTTTTCTGCATCTATTGAGATGATCATATGGTTTTTGTTAATTTGCTTATTGATATAGTCAATTATGCTAATAGTTTTCCTAATATTGAACCAGCCCTGCATTCCTGATATAAATCCCACTTGTTCATAGTGTATTATCCTGAGGATGATTTTCTGTAGTCTTTTTGCTAATATTTTATTTAAGATTTTAGCATCAATATTCATTAGGGAGATTGGTCTATAATTTTCTTTCTCAGTTTTCAGCATACCTGGTTTAGGTATCAGTACCATGTCTGTGCCATAAAAGGAATTTGGTAGGACTCCTTCAATCCCTGTTTTTTCAAATAGTTTATATAGCATTGGAGTTAGTTGTTCTTTAAATGTTTGGTAGAATTCACATTTAAATCCATCTGGTCCTGGGGATTTTTTCTTAGGAAGTTGGTTAATAGCTTGTTCTATTTCTTTTTCTGAAATGGGACTATTTAGACTATTTACTTCTTCCTTTGTTAATCTGGGCAAGCTATATTTTTGAAGGTATTCTTCCATTTCATTTAAGTTATCGAGTTTATTGGCATTAAGTTGAGCAAAGTAGCTCCTATTGTTCTAATTTCCTCTTCATTAGTTGTGAGTTCTTCCTCTTCATTTTAAAGACTAACAATATGCTTTTACTTTTTCCTTTTTTTAATCAGATTTACTAAGGGTTTGTCTATTTTGTTGTTTTTTTCATAGAACCAATTCTTAGTTTTATTAATTTATTCCATAGTTTTTTTACTTTCAATTTTATTAATCTCACCTTTTATTTTTAGAATTTCAAGTTTTGTGTTTGGGGGTTTTTAATTTGTTCCTTTTCTAGCAATTTTAGTTGTAAGCCCAAATTGTTGGCCCTCTCTTTCTCTATTTTATGCAAGTAGGCCTGTAGAGATATAAAACTTCCCCTTATTACTGCTTTGGCTGTATCCCACACATTTTGGTATGATGTCTCATTATCGTCATTTACTTGGGTGAAGTTATTAATTATGTCTATGATTTGCTGTTTTACCCAATCATTCTTTAGTATGAGATTATTTAGTTTCCAATTATTTTTGATCTATTTTCCCCTGGCTTTTTATGGAATGTAATTTTCATTGCATCATAGTCTGAAAAGGATGCATTTACTATTTCTGCCTTACTGCATTTGATTTTGAGGTTTTTATGTCCTAGTATATGATCAATTTTTGTATATGTTCCATGAACTGCTGAGAAGAAAGTGTACTCCTTTCTGTCTCCATTTAACTTTCGCCAAAGATCTATCATATCAACTTTTTCTAGTATTCTATTAACCTCTTTGACTTCTTATTTATTTTGTGGTTTGGTTTATCTAATTCTGAGAGTTCAAGGTTGAGATCTCCCACTATTGTAGTTTTGCTGTCTATTTCTTTTTGCAGCTCTCTTAATTTCTCTTTTAAGAATTTAGATGCTGTACCACTTGGTGCGTATATGTTTAACATTGATACTGCTTCATTATCTATGCTACCGTTTAGCAGGATATAATGCCCTTCCTTATCTCTTTTAATTAGATCAGTTTTTGTTTTTGCTTGATCTGAGATGAGGATGGCTACCCCTGCTTTTTGGGCTTCACCAGAAGCATAGTAAATTCTGTTCCACTTTTTTACTTTTATTTTGAATGTATCACCTTGTTTCAGGTGTATTTCCTGTAAACAACATATAGTAGGATTCTGGCTTTTAATCCAGTCTGCTAACTGCTTCCTCTTTATGAGGGAGTTTACCCCATTCACATTTATGGTTAGAATGACTAATTCTATATTGCTTACCCTCCTGTTAACCCTTGCTTATGCTTTTCTCCTTTCCTTCCCTCTTACCCTTCTACCCAGTATTAAACTTGTGAACACCACTTGCTTTTCACAGCCCTCCCTTTTTAGTATCCCTCCCCCACCTTTAAGTTCCTCTTCCTATTTTACCCCTTTTTCTCACAATTTCTATATTCCCTTCCCCTTAGCTAACTCCTTCCCTCTCACTTTTCAATGAAGTGGAAAAAGTTTCACCATAAATCGAATATGTCTATTGATACACACTATGTTCATCCCCCTCCTTTCTTTCTCTCAGATATAATAGGTTACCTTTGCCTCTTCATAGGATGTAGTACCACCACTTTGCCCTTTTTTGTGATATAATTTCCTTTCCACCTCTAGTTTCTAGGACAAATTATACATGTGTTCTTTACATATCTTTATGGCAGAAATATAGTTCTCAAGATTTCTTTTTACCTTTTTAGAAATCTCTTGAGTTCTGTATTTGAAGATCAAACATTTTGTGTAGATCTGGTTTTTTCATCAAGAACAGATGAAATTCATTTAAATGTCCATCTTCTTCCCTGGAAAATGATGCTCATTTTTGCTGGGTAAGTTATTCTTGGCTGCATACCCAGTTCCTTAGCCTTTCAGAATATCATATTCCAGACCCTTCATTCTTTTAATGTGGATGCTGCTAGATCCTGGGTTATCCTTATTGTGGCTCCTCCATATCTGAATTGATTTTTTCTAGCAGCTTCCAGTATTTTTTCCTTCGTCTGATGGTTCTTGAACTTGGCCAGTATATTTCTTGGCATTTTGATTTTAGGGTCCCTTTCAGTAGGTGATCGATTAATTTTTTTCAATGTCTATTTTACCATGTTTCCAAAACATCTGGGCAGTTAGTTCTCTTTGATAATTTCCTGGAAAATAGTGTCCAGGCTCTTTTTTTCTGCACATTTTTTAGGGAGTGCGATTATTCTCAAATTGTCTCTCCTAGATCTGTTTTCCAGGTCTATTGTCTTTCCAATAAGGTATTTGACATTCTTTTCAATTGTTTCATTTCTCTGGTTTTGCTTGACTACACTTTGGTTTTTCCTTGAGTCATTCATTTCTACTTGTTCGATTCTAATTTTCAATGATGTATTTTCTTCACTCACTTTTTTTATATTTTTTTGTAATTGTTCAAATGAGTTTTTATCTTCTATGGAATTTTTTCCATTTTATTTTTTAGGGAGCTGTTTTCTTTTTCCAACTCACTAATCTTGTTTTCCTTGGAGTTGTGTTTACCTTTTCTAATTCAGTAATTTTATTTCTCAAGGATTTGATCTCTTTATCCACTCTGGATAACTTCTCCAGGCTCTCTTGCCAAGCTTCCCTTTCCTTTTCCCATTTCTCTTAGAGCTCTCTTGTGAGAGCCTTTTTGATTTCCTCTATGAGATTCTTATGTATTGCAGAGCAGATCATATTTCCTTAGGGGATTCCTGTGGAGACAATCTGCTTTTAATCTCCTCAGTATTTGAAATCAGCTCTCTCTCCATACAGAAACTGTCAGTGGTTAGAGCCCTTTTAAATTTTTTGTTCATTTTGTCAGAGCGGGATTTGAAGAAAACCAATTGATAAGAGAAACAATTGTTCTGTGTTTTTTTTTGGGGGGGATGGGGCTGGACGGTGTTACTGGGCTTTCTCTACAGACTGTGGGAGACAGCAACGAGGCACTTACATGACAGTGATGGCTGCACTGCTTCTGCACTCTGAGGCTCTAAGGATGTGCTGAGTCACTTTGGGTGGGCGTGGGGGTGGCCGGGTCCCAAGAGATGCTAGCTTTTTGGGGTTTTATTCTTTACCTCCGGTGTTTACACCTTCTCCACTGCTCCTGGCTTGCTGCCAAGATGGAACATCCACATTGGGGTAAAAGTCATTTTGCAGAAATGGAAGAGATCGCACCCCTCCCCCCTCTGGTCCAGGCTGTGTGAGCTGCCTGTCTTGCTCTGGCTGCCTGCTCTTGGTCTGTGCCCAGTCTGTTTGACCCTCCCCCAAGCAAACACAGACCTTCTCTGGTGAATTTCAAGGATGTCTTCTGTTGGTGATTGTTTGTGGGTTTGTTTTCCGGTCAAGCATTAATTCTGAGGCTTGTCCTGAGAGAAAATGCGGAGCTCATGCAGCTGTCTGCCTCCACGCTGCCATATTAGCTGGAAGACAGAGTTAAAGTTAAGATAGATTTAATCAAAAGTAAAAAATGGAGAAGCTACACTGTTATCAGTAATGTTCATATTATTTTAGACATTTAAAGTATCTAGACAGTATAAAATTATGGGCATATTCCTGCCCATATATATATGAACTATATGAACAGACACATAAAAGACTTTTTATACAAATCAAATCAAATTAAAATAATTGAAATAATATTTATTGTTCATATAAAGGCAGAATAATTTTTAAAATTACAATTTTATCTAACTAATGTATTCATTCAATGTTATCCCAACTCAATTGCTAAAAACTATTTTTACTAAGTTGGAAACTTAATTAAAAAGTTCTTTTGGAAGAATAAAAGTTCAGGAACTTCAGAGAAACTAGGGGAAAAAAGACACTGAGGAAGTAGATTCAGTAATATCGGACCTTAAAATATATTACCAGGTGAAAACATGTTTGAAGTGTAAAAAGAATGATATCAATTACTTTAAATTAAATATTTCTTGCATAAATAAAACCTATGTAGCTAAGAATAGAAAGAGTACAGAACACTGAGATAAAAACTTTCATAGACAATCTCTCAGGATGTGAGTGTGTTGAAATATTGCTATGGTGTAGGAAGGGATGAACTGGTTGATTTAGAAAAACATGAAAAGATTTGGACTTTTGAAAGAAGATGCTATCTACGTAGAGAAGGATAGAAGAAAATAAGCACAGTATAGTCTAATAGATATGTATATGAGTGTATATTTGTATGTTTATAGAAATATATATGTATGTGTTTGTATGCACACTTAATTAACACGTTTATGGCAGTGGGGGGAGTAAGGGAGAAAATAAACTTAAAAATAACAGCAGAAAATAAAAGAAAACTGACAAAGAAGCAAAGAAAAGCTGGGCAGCTTTGAAACAAAATTCATTTATAGTAGGTATTATATAGGTTTTCTTGAAATAGACATTTATTGTTTTATATTGAATTTTATCTTGTGGTCATCAGTGTACACTATATTAACAGAAATTTAAGTGTAGTCTGTACAGTATTAACTTGGGAATAGCCAGAGCTGCCTAAAGTAGCCCAGAGAGGGAAGAACCAGTGCTTTAATTGATTACTTTCAATGTTGGGAATTGAGCTACAGATTTTTTGAATTCTCCTGAGGGGCTCTCCTCTTGCTGGAATAAAGGCACTTTTGATAGACATCAGTTTCAAGTGGGAAGGGTGAGGGAAGATGGATTAGAACATAACAATGTTCAGGGCCTGAGTGGTTTCCCATGACAAGCCCAAGGATGCAGGACAATATGGGTGTTCTTGAGTCCTTTGGAAACAGTTCTTAAGTAATTGTTTCAAATTCTGGGAGTCCTTATTTGGTGGGACACAGGACTAGAGTTCCATGATGGTGTCAGGCGCTGCAATTTTGGATTGACTTCTCTTAACATACACAGGACAGTGTTGTCAAGAATTGATTGATCATTTCAAACTGCATTGGGGATACACTGTCTGAAAGCAGAATCTGCTGGGAAAATGATAGTTTAGAAAAATCTAAATTTGATTTGATTTGATTACACACATCATATCAATTAATTGAAAACTCTAATTCTTTTCACAATGGCAATTTTTTTCTTTTCTCATTTTGTATTTGTTTAAGTTTTTTTTTTAATTTACAAAAAAATAAATACATGAACATAAGCATTGAAGAGGAGAGATTGTGACGTACTGAGAGTGTCCTGACGGTTGATAAATATCAGTGACCAATTTTGTTTGCATGAACCTGAAGAAGAGATTTATTAATGCTGATGATGAAGAAGGTACTACAGTGATAATGGGAGGCATGGAGTAGTGTGATTTCTCGGCCAGGCCCAGTGAGTGTAGATGGAGCATTACTATTAGAAGGGAGGGTTAGAGAAAGTCAAATCCGTCTTGGGAGGGAAGGGGGCAAAGAGAAGGTTGTCTGAACAAGAGAGAATCAGGTATCAATGAGCATCAGAGATGTAGGGAGCAAAAAAGGAAAAGATTATGGATGAAAGCGCTCTTGTTAACTATGGAGCAGGAATTCCAGAGATGGCAGTGGCTGTAGATCTGGCATGGGATAGATCTAGCATATGATATTGGGGCAGGAGATGCTAGATGGAGGTGAATAGAAAGGGGAGATGTACAGTGGGGTATGGGAATGAGAGATTTTCCTGGACCATGCTTAGTTTAAGCCAGTCCAGTGATTCAGGCTTAAGACTAGAAAAGAAGGCTCAGGGGCCTTGTAATATGCAAGAAAGACAAGTTTACTTCATTCTAAATAGGATCCAGGAAGATTTAATTTACTTATTCAGGTGGAAACTGTTCTGTTTTGTTTCCCTAACAGTAACAAAGCTGGGTCACAAGATTGTCTCTTAGGAGAAAAAAGTGAGGGAAGGCCCTCCTTTCACCTGGAACCAAGATAAAACCAAGAACCCATGGTCCTGCTTTGCTTCTCTGTCTGGTGTGTCCATTCTTTCCTACTTCTGGGGGGAGATTTGGGAGCTTGAAAGATTAAGAGGGGAAAACACCCATAGTCTGGTGCAGCACTTTGGGCCCAGTTTGTTTGTCAGGCAGGCCAACACTGAGGGCCCCGAGGATTGATCTTTTAAGCCTCACCCTATAAGTAACTGAGACATGGGCATATCCAGTGATATGCTGCATTTAGAATTGAATATGGTTGGATTCATACCATGTACAAAGTAAGTTAAGTCACAGGTATCTCTCCAGTGACCAGGATGGTATGGGGGACAATGAATCCTACCCCTGCCTTTAGATGCGAGGTAGTAGATTTATTTATATTTCTGTTATTGCTATATCAAGGCAGTAATATCAGTTCATAAAAGGTAATTGGGCAAATGGAATTCAGATTTTAATCATCTTCCACTAAAATGTGGGAGACAATGGAATATTGACTTGAGCTGATACCTTTAGATAGAGAGCTCACAGCCCCTCAGGAGTATCCCCCTGAACTGTGAGGGGCTGATGTACTGGGCTCAAATCAAGAAGTGAGGCTCAGAGTCACATGGCTACACTTATGAAACAGAATTTTTCCCACCCATTGAAGACCTCATATTTACAACTGACACTTTACTGTCTGCTTTGCTGCTGCATCCTGAGCCCCATGGGATCCTATAATCTGCCATGCAGATTTTGTGTGTCTTCTCTGGCTATTAGAGCTATGAGAGCAGGGGCATCTTATCTTAATCTTTGTAACATCATGTTGAGACTGCTGCTTCACACAAAGTGCTGGATAAATGATTCGCTAATAAAATTAATCTTGGTGAATTTATCTGAGATTCAGTTTACTTCTCTAGTCTTTCCAGATTTGTTTCCATTCTGACTATCATCATCCACTGTGTTACATATTCCTCCAAGATCTGTGTCTTCTACAAATGAGGTTAGGAACCCATTTATGCCTTTATCCAGGGTATTGATAAAAACAAAACAAAACAGCAAAAATACCAAAACCATATTGTACATTCTAGATCTAAGCCAAGATCCCAGGGCGTCCCTTGAAGACATCCTGTTGAGGTGACATGGAACCATCAAGGTTAAGCTCAATGTGTGATTGAGCTCTTTTTCCCCTTTCTCATAGCCATCTCTTCATTCTGCAAACTATTAGAAGTCCCCCAATTGGAGACTCCCATTCTTTCAGTGACTCCACTTTGCCATTCCATGCCCAGAATCATAACTGAATGCTGATCATGCTGGACTACTTTGGAACAATTAAATAATTATATTAAACAATTTTTATTAAGTTTTTACAAAGAAAAATAGTTTCCATTAGGCGCTAGGGCACATATACAAAACCCAAGGGAGCTCTACATTTGGGTAGCTTTCATTTTATAGAGAAGGCATGGAAATGGCAATGAACATGCGTTTTTGTAGTATCTGAATTGGAAAAGGCCCTTCCCAAGGCCCTACTGCTCAATAAAGCAACCACAAGAGCAAAAGAAGCCCTGGAGTCTCATCCAGTAGCTTCCAGTAAAGAATGTGTAATTCCAGAAGAGAGAAATTGCTTCTTGACTAATGGTAGAGGTATGAAGCTTCCAGAATCTGTTGTCCCCCTCCCATTGGTGGGAACTAAAATTCAGTAAAAGCTGCTCATTTGAGATGACTGTGGTCAACTCCTGACAGTACCTGTCTTCTGTGACATGGCTGCATGTGCATGCTGACAGTGCTTTGGTCTGAGCATCTACTGCCATGGTCACACCAAGGCCTTTACCCAAGAGCAATGGTTTTCTGTGGTCAAGAGTTCAGAGAGGGACCTGGGTGTGGCAGAGAAGAAAGGTCACATACTCATGTAAGCTCCAAGGCCAAAGTTTTCCAGATCTGGCCTTCCTGATGCAAAGTAATTCAGATCAATTCAACAAGCATTTATTGAGGCCCTACTCTGCCACATAGTATGATTTTTTGGGTTTAGGGGCTGACATCCCACTGGTAGGGGATGGGCAGGAAGTCAGAGGAAGATCAAGAAAGTGGCATCTGATCTGCATTTTAAAGGGAGAGGGATTTTCTGGGAAGTGAGAGCAGCAGGAGGAGTGTTCCAAAGTGGAGGCAGCAAATAAAAAAGCATGGAGATGAGAGATCCATTGTTGTGTGAGAAAGAATAAAGAGGTCAGTTTGAGGAGTATGTGGAGGGAATCACTTACAATTATCCTGAAAAAGAGGCTGAGGCCCTGTAGAGAAAGTCTTTAAAGGCCAGAAATGGGAGTTTTCATTTTTGTTCCAGAGGCAAGAGGGGAATCACTGAAGCCTCTGGTACAGGGGAGTGACCCAGTCACTGCCACATTTTAGGCATGTGATTGGGCACTTGGGAGTGGGTTCAGTGGGGAAGAGGAAAGACTGGAGGCAAAGAGACCATTTTCTGAAGGTTGCCCATCTGTTATCTAGGCCAGAAAACTGGTCTTTGGGCCTTTTAATGTCTCTGCCATCTCAGGGTTATTTTGCCAAGTCATGATAAATTAGTCACTTTGTCTTAGGCTGGCCTAGTCAGTGGGAGGCCAGGTAGCAGCACAAAAGAAGATGTTACCAGCTCCACAATTATAGACCATATCTAAGGATTAGTTTGGGCCTGAAATACTTCTCTAGAAGGACAAGAGATGCCTGTTCCTTGTCCTGTTTTCCCTTATCACTTCTATAGCCCTCTGACACCTAGCAAAGACCTCATATTCCACACCACTCTGCTTAGGGCTCCTTTTATGTCCTGGTTCTTGAAACTGTAGATGAATGGGTTAAGCATGGGGGTCACAACAGCATACATCACAGTGGCTACAGAGTCCTTGGTTGTATGTGTCGATGAGGGACGTAAGTAGACAGCAACTAGAGTCCCATAGAATAAAGTCACTACAGAAAGGTGGGAGCTGCAGGTGGAGAAGGCCTTCCACCTCCCACTGGCTGATGGGACTTTGAGGACTGCTGAGATGATGTGCACATAGGACACCAAGATAAATGAAAGGGGAGAAAGGAATAATACTGTTCCCAATGTGTAAATAATGATCTCATTAAGGTGGGTGGTAGAACAGGAGAGGGTAAGGAGGGCATAAATCTCACAGAAAATGTGAGAGATTCTATTGTCAGCACAAAAGGACAACCGATGAAGGAGAAAGATGTGCAATAATGAATAAAACTGAGTGATGAGGAAAGTTATGATAAACATCAGTAGGCAGAGCCGAGGGCTCATGATTGTGGAGTAGTGGAGTGGAAAACAGATGGCTATATAACGGTCATATGCCATCATGGCAAGGATGAAGTTATCCAATGTGGCAAATAGAAACAAAAAATAGATTTGTGTGAGACATCCAGCATAGGAGATGGCTTTATTTTGTCTATGGATATTTACCAGCATCTTGGGAATGGAAGTAGAAATGAAACACATATCATTGAATGAGAGGTTGGCAATGAAGAGGTACATGGGAGTGTGGAGGTGAGAGTCAGAGATAATGGCCAGGACAATGAGCAGATTCCCAACCATGGTGACCATGTACATCCACAGGAAGAGTCCAAAGAGCAACTTGTACTGTTCTGGTTGGTCAGAAAATCCAAGAAGGAGGAATTCAGAGACGCTGGTTTGGTTTCTTCCATCCATATCCCTGATGTGTCTTCAGAAAAAGAGCTTCTTTGGAAATAGATTGATGCTTTGGGGGAAAAAATGTGACTCTTTAAAAAAAGGCCAGATTGTTGATGCATTTCTATTGTTCTATGACACTTATTCTCACTTCCAGCAATGCTCTAAATACAAGTTGGTCTAAGGTCATAGTTATAGATTCGCTTATTTCTATTTGGTGACTTTCAATGCCCAATACACTTATATCTATATTCACCTCACCTAATGGATAAAGTTTTAGACTCAGGAAGATGTGAATTAAATTCTGCATGGGAACCTTATGAAAGAAGGGACTCTGGCATATCACTTAACTTCTGTCTGCCTCAGTTTCCTCAAGTGAAAAATGGAGATAATAACTCTATCTCCTTAGATACTAGTTATGTGAGAACAAACAGATTATTTACTCTCTGTCTGCCTCATTTTGTAAAATAGGAATAATTATAATCCATTCTTCTAGAACTTTGTAAACCCCAAAATGAGGCCTGACCTAGAATATGATAATGGTCATGGAAGAAAAGCGTCTTTGATCACTGATTCCACTAAGGTGTTGAGAAAGAAAAGTCAAAGATCAATCTGACGTTATGGTCCTTTGCAAAAGAGATGTTGGTGGTTTTACCAACAAAAATAGGAAAGAAGCAATGTTTGGTAGAAATGACAAGTTCATTATTGAGTTTGAATTATTGGAAGGATATCCAGAAGCAGCATAGATTTGAAAATGCAGAACTGTATCATGGGTGAAGTTGGGCTGGGCATAGAATTTGAGGAATCCAAGAAGAGCAACATGAGACAATGTTAGATGCAAAAGAGAGGTGAGACCTCACCAGAAGGGCTGAGGGACAAGGCACTGAGTGCTCTGGACATGCTTTCTATTTCTCATCATTATCATGATGTCTGTAATATGGAGAGGGAGAGAAAGAAGAGATTCTGGTGGCAAGTCCTAAGAGCACATGAGTTAAGAAGCAGGATGAGGACATATCCATGGAATCCAAGGAACAAGTTGGAAAGAGGGCTGTACCAAGATCAAAGGGATATTGACCAAAAAGAAGCCATAGTTTTTTGAAGGGAAAAGGAATTTTTTTAAGTGACATTATTTTAACATTAAGTTAAAAATGTCAAAATCAATGCCATTTTATTTAACAACGATATATTAAGGGGCCTTATAAAAGATATATTAGGCATTTGTAGTTAGAAGAAACAGTGGATGGAGTGCTAGGTCTGGAGTCAAGAAGATCTGTGTTCAAATTTGGCTTCTTACATTTTCTAATTGTGTGACCCTAGGCAAATCACTTTATGTCTGTCTCAATTTTCTCCATAGGAAAATGAGGACTCCTTTGTCTCTACCTGTCAGAAATTAATTCAAGTGCTCTCTCATTCAGGAAGCCTTCTTAGATATGAGTTCTCTCCTCTTCTTCAAAAACTCTCATACTTACATGTCTGAATATTCTCTATCTCACATTTAAATGAAAATTTCCCTTAATGATAATAATAAAGAGCACTTACTCTATACCTTGTAGGAATGGTGGGTGTTTGTGAGTGTATTGTGAAAAACATGGAGGCAGGAAATGAAATGCTGATCTAGTAGTTCTGGGTGGCTAGAACATAGAGTGGACAAAGAAGAAAAATGGAGAATCACAGTTGAAAGGTAGATTGGAACCAAGTTTAGAGAGCTTTACTGTCCAGGCTCAGAAATTGTATTTGCTCTTGGAGGCAATGAGACTTTCAGATCTAAGCCTTAGGAAAGTTCGTTTGGCAGCTGGGTGGAGGCTAGATTGGAAAGAGTAGAGTCCAGAAGCAAAGTAGCCAATTAGCAAGTGATTATAGTAGGCAAAGATCAGAGTGACCAGGGCCTATGAAGTGACTATGTGAATGAGGAGAGGGGGGTGGAAGTAAAAGACCTTAAATTAGAATTATTAGGTTCTGTAAACTTATTAGAGATATGTAGAAAATGGAAAAAATAGGATTTAGGAGTAACATTTAGCCTTGAAGGCTAGAAGGATGATGATTCCCTCTACAAAAGTAGGAAAAATTGGAAGAGATTTGAGTGAGAAAGGAGCTATGAGAAATTTCACTTAGGAAATAGCAAATCTGAGACTTAATATGGATATCCAAGTGGAGGAATCCAAAGAACAGTTGTTAGAATGACATTGGAGTTCACAAAACTAGCAGATTCTACCTATAGAATTGGTGATCATCTATAGAGATGAAATAATTGAACTCATAGGAATATAGGAAGGGAGCAAGTATTGAGAAGACTGGTAAGCTGGCCCAACATTGAGGACATGGGGAAACCTCCACTTAAGCAGATAGTTTATGAGTCACAAAAAGGAATTGAAAGAGAGCAGACAGAATGAGAATCAGGGAAGGTGAGCCTCATAAAACCAATAGAAAAAAGAAGCTTTGCATTGTAGGGATCTAGAAGGAGTTCAAGGGCTCAGAAATGGAGATGAGGTCATCTGATTCAGCAGATATGTGACCATTAATGACAATAAAATTAGTAAAAAATGAGTGTGTTCTACCAGACTGGAAAGTCTCTGAGTATATATGTGGAGGTAGATTACAATTAACCCTAACCACAGGCCTGTCAGCTAAAGATTAATATGGTTCATCACCATCTGGGATACAGGGTGATTCATTTTTCAGTCACTGAAACTTCCTTAAAACATTTGCTAAGACATAGCGAATATTGTTTTATGTCACTGGAGAAAGTACTAATCTCAAAAAAATAACAGATCTGAAGCATTAAATGATTACACTTAATGCTTAAAATCAATTCATAGGTTTTTTTTCCCCACATCACTAAAACCGCTCTGTTCTCCCATCTGTGCATCTATCTTGCTCATTTCTATAACTGTGAATCTTGACTTGTTTTGCCTTAACAAGAATTTCATCTTTCTGAATGTGGAATTATCAACAAAAGGTGATTCTATTGCAGATCTGAGTCCCACTAAGGGAACTGTTTGCTAGAGTAGAAATTCTTAGAGCATTGTAAGGAAGTAACCACTTCCTCCTAAAACAGATGTTCTTAATTTCTTTGTCATTTAAGCCCTTTGGCAATCTGGTAATTTTTTTTTCCAGAGCATGATTTTTAAATGCACAATACAAATTAATTTTCAAGATTTAAAGGAAGCCAATTACATTCTAATACTACACTCAAATATTTAAAAATTCAAGGCAATAATTCCAGGTAAAGTCTGTGATACAGGGGCATAGGGGTGGGCAGAGTTAAATATGTACACTAGAATTGGGGTGGTGAGACATAAAAGTCTGCCAAGAAGGATATGCCAGAAATCCTTTGGTATAACTATCTAAGGAGAAATGGGAAAATCTTAAAACTGACATTCTGAAAAACAACAATGGAATTTTTCTGAAGAGATTTTTGTAAGATAGATGCTAAACAATGGAAGCTATGGCAGGTAACAAAAACAAGTATAATAATATGGCATGATCCTATAATATTAATATCAGGAGTGTTAAAGCCCCAAAGCAACTGAAGCTACTGACTGAAGTTAAGAACAGTAAAATAGTTAGCTTTTTAAACTCTATATTGAGGAAAGAGGAGACCCAAAAGTAAAGATAGTTGTTAGGATATGGCAGGTGATGATCCTTGGCAAAAGAATGAGACAATTCTGATATGACTTCTCTTTGCCAAGGAGAAAGGATAAGACAAAAATATCCAAGAGTTGTAACTTGAGCATTGTGAGATGTCAAGTTGTTCTCACTTGTACCAGATTAAAAAGAACAATAGTCTTCTTGGGTTCTGAAAGAACTGGAGGGTGGGATTGCTAGTCACCTACAGCTGGCTCAGAAATAATAGAGGCCTTAGAAAAATGGAGGGAAAAAAGGAAGCAACTCAAATCTCCATATTGTAGACCAGAGAGCTTGATTTCCCTTTCTGACAAAATTCTGGAAGGTAGTATTAAAGGAAGTGATCATGCCATGCAAACCATCTTCTACTTTAGACAGGTCTACTGAGTTGCTCCTGTTTGGTTAAGTCAATGTGTCTGCTGAAAGCATTTACTTCAGCTTTTGCAAGGCATTTCAGAAAGTACCTCATAGGATTCTCATCAAAAAGAGGAGAAATGAGAACTTTATGGGCAGTTTGGCATTTTGGTATTGTCTTAAAGGAAGGATCCAGAGGCCTGAATAGGAATATTACTTGATTTTTTCCCATTATTCATGAGTGATTTTGATAAGCACAAAGATGACATGAATATTGCATTTTTAGAGAACAAAAAAGCTGGAAGGAATAGCTAAAGCAATGTATGACAGTCAACATACCAAAAGACTTTGATATCTTAGAGCTTGAAGGTTAACTGAAGTAGGTAGTTTACACTTAGGATTTCACTGATGTAGGACATGCCCTGGTGAGAACATTTTCTTTCCAATGCAGATTGTCAATTTCTCTGAAATCTCTAATCTTAAAGAGTGACTCAGAGTCACTTAGCCAGGCTATGTCTTAGGCAGGCTTGACTCCAACTCTTCCAATACTTGAAATCAGCTCCCTATCCATTAAACTGCTCTCCTTATCTGAATCTAATAAGGATATATGTAAAATCAAATACGCAGATTCTAAAAATAAATTTCACAAGTTCATGGTAGAAGAGGGATAGCTAGACTGTGGTATGTTTTTTAAATGCTCTGGCAGTAAGCAAGCTCATAAATTATTATTATATTGCGCCTGTCAAACTAAGCTAATCCAGGCTTGGACTATTTAAGATCTTTGGATCATATATTCAGAGAAGGAAGCTACCTCAAAGGTCATTGAGTCCATACCCAGCATTTTACTAATGAAAAAACTGGCCAAGAAAGCAGAACTCAATCTCGTTAGTAAGTGTAGGAGGCAAGATTTTTATCCATGTCTTCATAGTTACAAATCCAGCATTCCACCTATTCTTTTTTCCTTCTCAAGAGGGAGAGAAAACTTCTCACAACAAGGAGCTTATATTCTCTGTGTATTATGCTAGTCAGACCACCTTGGAATATTATGTTGGGTTCTGGACACCATAGTTTAGGGAGAAAATGGAGAAGTTGGAGAATGTCTAGAGGGGGAACCAAAATAGTGACGGTTTTAAAAATCCATATATCAGTTAAAGGAACTGGAAATGTTTACACTGGAGAAGACCGAAAGGGACATAATAATCATCTGAAATTATTAGAAGGGTTGATGTGAAAAAGAGCAATCTATGATCCTCTGTTAGGTTCAAGAGGGCAGAAGTAAAAGCATGGGTAGTTTTTAAAGAAATAAATTGAGATCTGATCCTAAGAAAAAAACTTTCTGACAATAGTATTCCTTCCCAAGTAGAATAGATTGGCTCTCATAGTAGTGGGTTCCTCCTTCTTAGAGGTCTTCAATCCAAAGCTCGGATGACCTTTTGTCTTGTATGTGGGGATTCCTTTCAGATATATGCTGGACTTGATGATTACCAAGTTATAGCCAACTTTAAGATTTTGTGATTCTGTAATATTTAGCTATATCTATACATGTGCATATGTGTCTAACTTTTTTATCTGCCTGTCACTTTGTCTATTGATTACACCCAAGTACATATTTACACACATAAATGTACACACACACACACATAAATGTACACACACACACACACACACACACACACACACACACACACACACCCCTCAAAATAGCTGGGTAAAAACAAAGAAAATTACTTTTCCTCACTCACAAAGTCCTTAGATATTTAGATAGTACCTTAAACTCGAGTTCTTCCTTTTTTCTCCTCTAGAAGATGGAAAATTTGAAGGCAGGAGCTTAAATGTCACAAATACATCCATTCCCAAGAGTAGAGGAGACAAAATGAGGGCTCTGGAGAATTGGCTCCTGGTTCCTCAGTCCTTTGGGCACCACAGTGAGGACAATGGAGTGACAGGGGACAAGCAAAGCCTGGGAGGCATGAAAAACCTGGGGGACACAGGTGTTTAGAAAGTCTGAGTGCTTGAATGGGCATATGAGCTCATCAGAGTGGGTTTTCTTCCATGGTACTGATTACACATCAAATTGCTGTCTTATCCTCTATAATTATGGTCAGTATCATTTGGTAGTTTCCCTCAATGTCCTGGAGACCTTCTTCTTTGCCCTTCCATTAAAGAGAATTGTGAGGACAAAATGTGATAATATATCAATAAAAATTAAAGCTCTATTTAAGTAATTTTATTGGCATTATTATTGGCACCATTGTTGTTTTTATTATTATTATTTATTATTATTATTATTTATTTTATTTTTAATTTTTTGTTCTCATTACATTTTTGAATGTGTTGCTTTTCTGCGCAATCATATTTGCCTTTAAAGATGTAGAAGATCATGTAAAGTAGTCTAGACTTGGAGTCCAGAAAGTTCAGATATCATCTCTGATATTTACTTACTGGCTAATCTCAGATTGTCTCTGATTCTTGCAGAATACTTCATTTTCCTCATATATTACTTATTTTATGGAGTTGTTATAAAGATCAAGTTAGACAAATAATGTAAAATTGTTTCTAAACTTTATAACTCTCTGGAAATGCCAGAGATCATTAGGATTACTTCCAGTTTCCTGGTTAATTTATTGCTCTTTACTTCTGTATTCACTGTGATTCTTTCCATTACTCTTTAGATCAATTGCATCCTTATTCTTTAGAAATTTGTCTGTGGTTTATTTTTTTTATAGCCATATGACATCATCATGAAAATGTCAGTGTTAAATAAAGATCACGTGTGCTATGGGAGTTGTAGTTGTTTCAGTTGCTATAAAACTTTGTGACTCCATTTGGGGTTTCCTTGGCTAAGTTGCTGGGGTCTTTTGCCATATCCTTTCCCAATAAATTTTATAGATGAGGAAACTGAGATATATGGGGTAAAGTGGTTTACATAATAGGAAGGGTCTGAGGGCATATTTGAATTCAGGAAGAGCAGTCTTCTTGACTCCATGCCTGAAACTCTATGTATTATGGAATACCCTAGCTGCCCATGTGTCATGTTACTAAAATGTGTAATTGGGAGTCTTTGGAGACATTGTCTCTAACAAAGTACTTTGGGAATACATCTTGAACTCAGTAGGGAGGAGGTGTGTTTACATTGTAGCTATTGAGTTAACTTTTCTTACTTTTAATTACCCTGATTTGAATTCAGTTGGCAATCATCCAACTTGTCCAAATCTCTAACTAGTCTCAAATCACCAATGTTGTTTTGGAATGTGTTACTTTGTTTTTTTTTTAAATAGTTTTTCACTTTCAATACATATGCAAAGATAGCTTTCACCATTAACCCTTGCAACACGTAGTGTTCCAAATTTTTTCTCCTTCCCTTCTCCTAACTCCTCCCCTAGACAGCAATGGTTATCTAATAAGGCAATGGTTATCTCCTTCTTCAAACTTTGATTGGGACTTATCAAGACTGAGAATAAGAAGACTCTTCTGGGACCCTCGATTTTGAAACATTCTATAGGACCCAAACTTCCTGTACTTGGGTGGGCAGCTTTACCCTGTTAAAATTATCCCAAGTTCCTGCACTTGGATGATTGGGCAAGTACATCTTGTTTTTCTCTTCCTTAACAAAGCCCTGCTGGAACCTATTTCACAACAATCATTGACAAAATCTGACAATAACGTCTTGAAAAACATCACATAATGAAAACTCAAAGCAATGTGGTAGCTAAATTCCAGAGTTATCAGATCAAGGAGGAAATACTTCAGGCAGCCAGAAAGAAACAATTCAAATACTGAGGAACCACAACTAGAATTAGCCAGGATGTAACAGCTTCCATATTAAAGAATCAGAGAGCCTGGAATATGCCATTCAGAAGGCAAAGGAACTTGGATTCCAACCAAGAATCAACTATTCAGCAAAATTGAGCATTTTCTTTCTGGGAAAAGATGGATTTTTATTGAGTTAGAGGTTTTCCAATAATTTCTCATGAAAAGACTATTTGATTTGCAAATATAAGATTCAAGAAAAGCATGAAAAGGTATATTTATCCCAACACAGGAAAATGATAGTCATAACTCTTGAGAACTGTATCTTTTATAGGGTACTTAGGAGTATTCCTAGAAAGAGGGGATAGGTATAAAATGACAACCTAAATTGGTGTGATGATATAAAAAAAGATATTATAGTGGGGGACGACGAAAGGGAAGAATAAATAGGGAGAGAACTGATAGAAAGGAGGGCAGATTGAGGAAAGTGGGAATCGGAAGCAAAACTTTGGTGAGAAGGGAAAAGGTGAAAGGAGAGAGAAGTATTAATGGGGGAAAATAGTATGGAAAGAAATAAGGAGTTAGTAATCATAACTATGAATGTGAATAGGATGAACTCTCCCATAACATGGAAGCAAATATCAGCATGAATGAAAATAGAATACTACAATATGTTGATTTAAAGAGACAAATTTGAAGCAGAGAGATACAGAGTAAAGGGAAAAGGCTAGAGCAGAATCCATTCAGCTGAAGCAAACAAAGCAAAGTTTTTGCAGAAATAAAACCAACTTAGCCAAAGGAAGGAAGCAGAAACATGGGAAAACATTTTTTCTGACAAAGTCTTCATATACAGAGAACTGTATCATATTTGTAAGAATACAAATCAGTCACCAATTGATAAGTGGTCAAAGGATTTGAATAGACAATCTACAGATGAAGAAATGAAAACCACCTATAATCATGTAAAAAAATGTGCTAAATCACTGTTGATTAGAGAAATTCACATTACATGAGTTACAACCTCAACCTTCTCAGATTGACAAAGATTACAGGGAAATTTAATGATAAATGTTGTAGGGGGTGTGGGAAATCTGGAACACTAAAGCGTGGTTGGTGGAATTGTGAAATGATCCAAGCATTCTGGAGAGCAATTTGGAACTATGTCCAAAGGGCTATAAAACTTTGTTTACCCTTTGATTCAGCAGTGTCACTACTGGGACTGTAAGGTAAAGAGATCTTAAAAGAGGGGAAAGGACCCATATGTTTGTAGCAGCTATTTTTATGATGGCAAGGAAATGGAAATTGAGTGATGTCAATTAATTGGTGAATGGCTGAGTAAGTAATAGTATGTGAATGTAATGAAATACTATTGTCCTGTAAGAAATGATGAGCAGTCTAATTTCAGAAAAGCCTGGACTTACATGAACTGTCATTTTTATATTTTAAATGTATTTAAAATGGAAAACATTGAAGTGGCTTAGAAATAGAATGATGGATGCGCACTGATGCTAGTTATGGAGTCATTTTTCCATGCCAGATATGAAGCTTACATTCCTATAGTTTTATATTCTACAAAATATTTTATTCACAGCAGCTTGGTAAAGGAAGGAGCAAAAACACCATTATGCTAATTTGAAAATAGGGAAGATGAGGTCCAAATTAGTAAAGAGGCATGACAATGGTCACTTGAAATGATCAGATTAAAATCAGGGGAAATCAGGGATTTTCACTGACAGCACAAAGCTCATTCCAGGAAACTCTCTTTCTCATTAGAGGCCAAGATCAGGACAGAAGATAGCAAATTACCAGCACCAACTCAGTGACTACTTTTTTTAAGTCTACCATCTGTGTATTCTTAAGTTTGATCTTACTGTGAATGACTGCTACATCTAAAGATGAAACTGTGTATTTTGGATAAACTTCATTTCACAAGACTGGGGATTCATAACATACCTAAGATGAAAGAGATGAACTCTATCATACATGTGCCTTTAGAGTATCTCCTGTATGACTATTCTAGGTAGATATATATGATGGCATGTATAGACGGTGGAACTTTGGAGAAGTATATTTGAAAGAAGTATGTTTGAAACAAGGTGTTAATTCAGTGGAATTGAGGAGATAATGGTTCTCTAGTTCACATATATACTTAGGACTTAGTTTGGTGATGTAATAAGTTCACACATAATCAGTATGTTGTAATTTAAGTAATTTAAATAAGGACAATTTAAGTAATTTATTTCCTTTTCTGTTAATCTAGGTAATTTATACTTTTGTAAATATTCATCCATTTCAGTTAGATTGTCAGATTTATTGCCATACACTTGAGCAAAATAGCTCCTCATTATTGCTTTGATTTTTTTCCATTAGTATTAAGTTCATCTTTTTTCATTTTTGATGCTAGTTATTTGTTTTTATCCATTCCTTTTTTTCTGATCAAATTAAACAAAGTTTTATCTATTTTGTTAGGTTGTTTTTCATAAAACCAACTATTAGGTTTATTTATTAGTTCAATGGTTTTCTTAGTTTCAGTTTTATTAATCTCTTCTTTGAGTTTTAGAATTTCTTATTATGTATTTAAGTGGGAGTTTTAATTTGCTTTTTTATTAGCTATTTTAGTTACATACCCAATTCATTGATCTCCTCTTTCTCTATTTTATTCATGTAGCTATTTAGAGATATAAAATTTCCCTTAAGAACTGCTTTGGCTGCAAAACCCATAGGCTTTGGTATATTGTCTCATTATTGTCATTCTCTTGGATGAAATTATGGATTTTTGCTGTGATCTGTTGTGTGACCCACTCATTTTTTAGAATTACATTATTTAGTTTCCAAGTGGTTTTTAGTCTATCCTTCCCTGTCCTTTTATTGAATATACTTTTTATTGCATTGTTGTCTGAAAAGAAAGCATTTACTATTTGTGCTTTTCTGTATTTAATTATGAGGTTTTTATGCCCTCATACATAATCAATTTTTGTGCAGGTGCCATGCAGTTGGAAGAGTATATGTGTTCTATCAGTTTTTTGCAGAAGTCTATCATATGTAGGTTTCTAGGATTCTGTAAACCTCCCTAGTTTATTTTTGGTTTATTTTGTGGTTAGATTTGACAGATTCTTAGAGGGGAAGATTGAGGTCTCTCACTAATATAGTTTTGCTGTCTATTTCTACTTATAACTGGCTTAAAATCTTCTCTAGGAATTTGGCTACTCTCATTTAGTGCATATACATTTATGTTTGTTACTGCTTTATTGTTTCTGGTACCCTTTTTCAAGATGTACTTTTCTCCCTTCTCTTTTTTAATAAGATGTCTTTTTATTTTTACTTTATCTGAGATCAGAATTTCTACCCGTTTTTCTTTATTTCAGCTGAAGCATGATAAATTCTGTTCTAGCCTTTTACTTCTACTCTGTATATATGTCTGTATCAAATGTGTTTCTTATAAGCAATGTATCGTAGGATTCTGTTTTTAAATCGCCTCTGTTATTCACTAAGGTTTTATAGGAGAATTCATCCCATTCACATTCACAGTTATGATTACCAGCTCTGTAGTTCCTTCCATTCTATTTTCTCCCCTGCATATACTTTTGTACTCTCTTTCCATCCCTTTCTTAGTAGTATTTTTAATATCCATCTCATCCACTACTTTATCTCCCATCATCCCTCTTCTCCCTTTCTTAGTAATGTTTTTTAACCCATGCAACCCTCTACTTTATCTTCTGTCACTCCTCCCCCTATTCTCTTATATTTTTCTCTAGTGTTTCTGCCCTCCATTCTATTCAGCCCCTCCCTTTTCTGTCCTCTTTCTCTTCCTACTTCTTTATAGGCTTAGATACATTTCTATACCCAACTGAATGATTGTTATTCCCTCTTAGAGCCAAAACTGATGAGATCAAGCTTCAGATAATGCTTATCCCCCTCCCTTCTTTCCCTGATTGTAGTAGGTCTTTTGTGCTTCTTCATGTGATATGATCTGTCCCATTATATCTTCTCTTTACTATTTTTCTAGTCTAAATCTTTTCCCATCCTGTAATGTGTTTTTCTTTGACATCATCACATCAGAGTCCATTCAGAACTAAACTTCCAACCATGTGATGCCCTGCCTCTGTCTGCCAAGTAACAGATATAGTTCTCAAGAGTTACAGATATCATTTTCCCATCAAGGAGTGTAAACAGTTTATTCTTTAAATAATATATATTCTTCCTTGTTTATCTTTATATGCTTCCCTTGCATCCTGGGATACTAGATCTTCTCTGTTTCATTTGGGTTTTTCAATAGAAATGATTGAAAGTTTCTTACTGCATTGAAGATCCATTGCCTCCCCTGAAAGATAAAATGCTGCCCAGAACTTCAGGCTCCAGAGCACAGTGCAAAAAGACACTTATGAACCATGAAGTATTAAAGAAAGAGTATTTTCCTCAATCCTGAAAAAGATCAAGAAAGGTGCAATTTACTTAATCAAATAGGTATTGCTTTTTTTACCTCTCTGCATGGTGACAAACCTGGACCACAGAAATCCATTCCTCAAACAGTGAAAAGTCTCACTCTAAATGTACCCACAAAGTTCCATGTCACAATTCCTTCTAGGCAGATCAAGAAGTCATATGCATGGCAAGATTCTAGCTGTAAAGCATTGATAATAATAATTATCTCCTCAGATACTAGTTATGTGAGAATAAACAAATGATTTACTTTCTGTCTCATTTTGTAAAATGGGAATAATTATAATCCATTCTTCTAGAACTTTGGAAACCCAAAAATGAGGCCCAACCTTGAATGTGACATTGGTCATGGAAGAAAAGCTTCCTTGATCACTGATTCCACTAAGATGTTGAGAGAGAAAAGAGTCAAAGATCAATCTGAAGTTATGGTCTTTTGCAAAAGAGATGTTGGTGGTTTTACCAACAGAAATAGGAAAGAAGCAATGTTTGGTAGAAATGACCAGTTCATTATTGAGTTTGAATTATTGGAAGGATATCCAGATGCAGCATAGAATTGAAAATGCAGAACTGTATCATGGGTGAAGTTGGGCTAGCCATAGAGTTTGAGGAATCCAAAAAAGGCAACATGAGACAATGTTTAGATGCAAAAGAGAGGTAAGACCTCACCAGAAGGGCTGAGGGACAAGGCACACACTGGGTGCTCTGGACATGCTTCTATTTCTCATCATTATCATGATGTCTGTAATATGGAGAGGGAGAGAAAGAAGAGATTCTGGTGCCAAGTCCTAAGAGCACATAACCCAAGAAGCAGGATGAGGACATATCCATGGAATCCAAGGGACAAAATGGCAAGAGGGCTGTACCAAGATCAAAGGGATATTGACTAAAAGGAAGCCATAGTTTTTTGAAGGGAAAAGGGAATTTTTTTAGTGATATTAGTTAAGAACATCAAAGTTAATGCCACTTTATTTAACAAAGATATATTAAGGGGCCAACATTTGCAATAATATAAATCTAATAAAAATAAGAGACTATTTTTGTGACTTTGGTTAAAAGATCTGTGTTCAGATATAAACTCTGACATTTTCTAATTGTGTGGCCTCAGGTAATTTGTCTTTCTCAATTTTCTCAATGGGAAAATTTGCTATAAAAATAATGATAGGCAGCACCTACTCTATGATTTCTAGGAAGGTTGCATATTTATGAGCATATTCAGTGAAAACATGGAGGGAGATGAAGAAATACTGATCTAGTAGTCCATGTTGTCTAGAACATAGAGTGGAAAAATCACACTGGAATGGAAGATTGGCAACCAAGTTTACAGAGCCTTACAATCTAGGATCAGAAATTGTATTTCCTCCTGTAGACAATGAGACTTTCTTTTGTCAGCTGCATGGAGGCAGAATTAAAACCAATTAGTAAGTGATTATACAAGGCAAGGATCAGAGAGACCAGGGTCTACGGAGTGTTGGTGACTATGTGAATAAGCAGAGGAGATGGAAGTAAGAGCCCTTAAAGTAGAATTGAGAAGAGCTAGAAAAATACTAGAGATAGGTAGGAAGAGGAAAAGTAGAATTTAGGAAAAACAAAAGACTAGGAACCTTGAAGGCTAGAAGGATGATTCCCTCTACAGAAATAGGAAAGTTTGGAGGAGATTTAAGTGAGAAAGAAGCTATGACAAATTTCACATAGGAAATAGCTAATCTGAGATATAGTAAGAATATCCAAGTGGAGATGTCCACTAGACCATTGTCAGGATGAAATTGGAGTTCACAAAAACTAGCAAAGTGTATCCACAGATTTGGTGATCATCTATATAAGTGAAATAATTGAATTTATGGTAGTATAGGAAGGGAGCAAGTATTGAGAAAAAAAGATAAGCTGATCCAAGATTGAGGATATAGGGGAAACCACTATTTAAGCAGATAGATTACGAGTCACAAAAAGGAACTGACAGAGATAACAGAATGAGAACCAGTGAAGGTGAGCATCACGAAAACCAAGGGAATAAAGAGGCTTTACAGTGTAAGAATCTAGAAACAGATCAAGGAAAGGAGATGGAGATGACATTATCTGATTCAGTAGATGCCTGACCATTAATGACAACAAAATCAATGAAGAATGTGTCCTACCAGGCTGGAAAGTCTCAGAGTATATATGTTGAGATAATAACTGTTAACCCTAACCATAGGCCTGTCACCTAAAATTTAATATGGCTCATTACCAGCTAGGATATAGCCACTGAAACTTTCTCAAAACATTTGCTAAGACATAGGGAATGTTGTTTTGTGTCAATGGAAAAATATTAATCTTGGAAAAAAAATCACAAATCTGAAGCATTAAATTATACAACTAAAATCAATTCCTAGATTTTCTCACATCCCTAAAACTGTTCTGTTTCTTTATCTGTGTCTTTATCTCGCCTATTTCTTTATAAGAATTTCAGCTTTATAAAAGTGGAATTGTCAACAAAAGATTTATTCTCTTCCTCATCTGAATCCGACTAATATGAAGGAACTGGTTGCTAGAGTAGAAATTCTTGGAACATCTTAGGAACCACTTCCTACTAGAACAGAAGTTCTTAACTTCTTTTTGTTATATAGAGCCTTTGACAATCTGGTGAAGCCGATGGGTCCCTTGCCTGGGCATTTTTTTTTCCCAGAGCATGATTTTTAAATGCACAACACAAATTAGTTTTCAAGATTTCAAAGGAAACTAATTATATTGGAATACTGTACTTATATATAAAATAAATTCAAGTTCATAACCCCAAGTAAAGTCTGTGATACAGGAATATAGAGCCAGGCAGAGTTATATATATATATATATAGAGACTAGAAAAGGGTTAGTCAAACTTGGAAAGTGTTCCAAGAAGGATGTGCTATGGATCCTTTGGTATAAATTTATACAAAGGTTGCCAGCTAAGGAGAAATGGGAAACTCTCAAAACTGAAACTATGAAAAATATAAGTAGAAAAACTACTTTTATCAAAAATAAAAATGGAATTTGTCTGAGGAGATGGGGGGTTTTATTGTGTTTTTGTTATTGATTGAGAAGCCTAATGAAATCTCTTCCCACTCTGACATTTTGTAATTTTGTAACTTATGTGGCTATTTAGGGAAATCATGAAATGGCTTACATTTTTATGAGACAGATGCCAAAAAATGGAAGCCATGGCAGGTAACAAAAGTGAATAAAATAGTGTGACATGGTCCTTTTGTATTAATGTAAAGGGTGTTAAAGCCCAGAAGGAACTGAAGCGCTGAATGAAGCTAAAAACAATAAAATAGTTGGTATTTTAAATTCTGCATTGAGGAAAGAGGAGACTCAGAGGAAAAGATAATTGTTGGGGTGTAGGGGGTGGTGATCTTTGGCAAAAGAAAGAATCCATTTTGATATGACTTCTCATATCCTCAGGATATGCCAAGGAGAAAGGATAAGCAAAAACTATGCAAGAGAGAATTGGTACTGGAGGATTGTAAAATATCAAATTGTTGTCACTTGTCCCAGATTAAAACCAATAACGATCTTCTTGGGTTCTGAAAGAACTAGAAGGTGTGATTGCTAAGTCCCCTACAGCTGGCTCAGAAATAATAGAGGATTTGGAGAGAGGGGGGAAAAAGGGCAAAGTTACTCAAATCTCCACATTGTAGACCAAAGAGCTTGGTTTCCCTTTCTGACAAAATTCTAGAATGTGGCCTTAAAGGAGGTGGTCATGCCATGTGAACTACCTTCTGCTTTGGATAGGTCTACTGAACTGCTCCTGCTCACTCAGGGAAATGTGTCTGCAAATAGCATTTACGTCAGTTTTTGCAAGGCATTTCAGAAAGTACCTCATAGCATTCTCTTTAAAAAGAAGAGAAATGGGAACTCATGGGCAGTTTGACATTTGGTATTGCCTTAATGGAAAGATCCAGAGGCCTGACCAGGAATATGCCTTGATTTTTTCCATTATTCATGAGTGATTTTGATAAACACAAAGATGACATGAATATTGCATTTTCAAAGAACAAAATAGCTGGAAGGAATAGCTAAAGCAATGCATGACAGTCAACATACAAAAGACTTTGATATCTTAGAGCTTGAAGGTAAACTGAAGTACATAGTTTAGACTTATGATTTCATTGATATAGGGGACTCTGTGGTGAGAAGATTTTCTTTCCATTGCAGATTGGCACTTTCTCTGAAATCTCTATTTTTTTTTCCAGTGGAATTCTTTTTTTTAAATTTTTAATTTTATTTTTTTTTAAATTTTATAATTATAAAAAAATTTTTTTGACAGTATATATGCATGTGTAATTTTTTTTATAACATTATCTCTTGTATTCATTTTTCCAAATTTTCCTCTCCCTCCCCTAGATGACAGGCAATCCTATACATTTTACATGTGTTACAGTATAACCTAAATCCAATTTTCTTGTTGCACGTTAAGTATTAGATTCCAAAGGTATAAGTAACCTGGGTAGATAGACAGTAGTGCTAACAATTTACATTCACTTCCCAGTGTTCCTTCTCTGGGTGTAGTTGTTTCTGTCCATCATTGATCAACTGGAAGTGAGCTGGATCTTCTTTATGTTGAAGATATCCACTTCCATCAGAATACGTCTTCATACAGCATTGTTGTTGAAATGTACAGCGATCTTCTGGTTCTGCTCATTTCACTCAGCATCAGTTGATGTAAGTCTCTCCAAGCCTCTCTGTATTCCTCCTGCTGGTCATTTCTTACAGAGCAATAATATTCCATAACCTTCATATACCATAATTTACCCAACCATTCTCCAATTGATGAACATCCATTCATCTTCCAGTTTCTAGCTACAACAAAAAGAGCTGCCACAAACATTTTGGCACATACAGGTCCCTTTCCCCTCTTTGTATTTCTTTGGGATATAAGCCCAATAGCAGCAATGCTGGATCAAAGGGTATGCACAGTTTGATGACTTTTTGGGCATAGTTCCAAATTGCTCTCCAGAATGGCTGGATTTTTTCCTAGCTCCACCAACAATGTATTAGTGTCCCAGTTTTCCCACATTCCCTCCAACATTCATCATTATTTGTTCCTGTCATCTTAGCTAATCTGACAGGTGTGTGAAATCTCTATTTTAAAAGAGTGATTCAACATCACCCAGCAAGGCTTGTCTAGTCAGGATTTGACTCCAAGTCTTCCAGTATTTGAAATCAGCTCATTTTCCATTAAGCTGCTCTTCTTATCTGAATCTAACAAGAATATGCGTAAAGTAAAATATACAAATTCTAAAATTAATTTGACAAGTACTTGGTAGAAGAAGGGTAGCTAGACCATAATATGTTTTCCAATACTCTGGCAGTTTAAGTGGATAGTAAGATCATTAATCATCAATGTATTATGGCAACCAAACTCAGCTAATATAATTTCGTGCTATCCTAAGATCATTGGACCATATATTCAGAGAAGGAAGCTACCTCAAAAGTCACTGAGTCCATACCCAAAATTTAACTAATGAAAAAACTAGCCTAGAAAGTGGAACTCATTTAGTTAGTAAGTGTAGGAGGCAAGATTTTTATCCAAGTCTTCATAGTTCTAAATCCAGTACTCCACATATTCTTTTTCCTTCTTCTTGAGAGAGAACTCAGAATAAAGAGGTTATATTCTCTCTGTATTATGCTGATCTGACCACTTTGAAATATTATGTTGGGTTCTGGACACCATAAGTTAAGTAGGAAATGGAGATGTCACATGCAGATATACACATACACACACACACACACACACACACACACACACACACACTCATACCCCTAAATAGCATGTGTAAAAACAATGAAAATTGCTTTTCCTCACTCACACAATCCTTATGTAGATGTACAGATGGTAGTACTGAGGACCTTAAATTTGGTTTCTTCCCTTTCTCTCCTCTAGAAGATGGATAATTTGAAGCCAGGAGCTTAAAGGTAAAAAATACATCCATTCCCGGAGCAGAGAAGATGAAATGAGGGGCCTGGGAATTGGCTCCTGGCTCCTCAATCCCTAGGGCACCTTGAGGGTCAGGATTCTAGAAAAGACTGGAAGGAATGAAAAACCTGGGGGACACATGTTTAGAGAGTCTGAGTGCTTGGATGGGCACATGAGCTCATCAGAGTGGTAGTCCTTCCATGGTACTGATTACAAATCAAAGTGCTGTCTTACCCTCTATAGTTATGGTCCGTGTCATTTTGTAAGGGTCTTCCTCAGTGCCTGAGAAAATGTATTTTGAGCCCCTCCATCAAAGATAGTTGTGAGGACAAAATGTGATAATATATCAAAAAGTTAAAGCACTAAATAAATAATTTTCACTGGCATTCTTATTATTGGCACAATTATTATTATTATTCATTTCTTCTTACTTGTTCTCACTACATTACTGAACTTGCTACTTTTCTGGGCAATCGTATTTGCTTTTAACAAAGTGAGTAGTGAATAGAGGGCTAGACTTGGATTCCAGAAAGTATGAATTCAGATATCATCTCTGACATTTACTAACTGATTGACCTCAGATTGTCTCTTACTCTTGGAGAATACTTCATTTTCCTCATATATTACTTATTTCATGGGGTTGCTATAAAGATCAAATTAGATAAATAATGTAAAATTCTTTGTAAACTTTATAACTCTCTGGAAATGCTATATAATGTTAGCATTAGCTTCCTATCTCATTTATCCTGGTTAATTTATTGCATCTTACATCTGTGTGCACTATGAGTCTTTCCACTGATCTTTAAATTAATTGCACACTTATTCTTTAAACATTTGTCAGTGTTTTTTTTCTTTTCTTTTTGTAGCCATATAAAATCATTAGGAAAATGTCAATGTTAAATAAAAGTCATGTGTGTTATGTAAACGTAGTTGTTTCAGTTGTGTACAAAACTTTGTGACCCCATTTGTGATTTCCGTGGCTAAGATACTGGAATGGTTTCTCATATCTTTTTTTTTTTTAAATAGAGGAGGAAACAGAGATATATGAGGGAAAGTGACCTGTCCAGTGTCACATAGCTAGGAAAGGTCTGAGTCCATATTTGAATTCAGGAAGAGCAGTCTTCTTGACTCCAGACCTGGTAATCCATGTTTTTGTTTTTTGTTTTTTTACAAAACATATGCATGGATAATTTTTTCCAACATGGACCCTTGCAGAAACCTTTTATTCCAAATTTCCCCCCCCCCACCTCCTCCCCTAGCTGGCAGGTAGTCCAATACATGTTAAATATGTTGAAATACATGTTAGATCCGATATATGTATGGATATTTACACAGTTATCTTGTTGCACAAGAAAAATCAGATCAAGAAAGAATAAAAAAGAAAAACTGAGAAAGAAAACATAATGCAAAGCAAATAACAACAGAAAGAGTGAGAATGCTATCTTGTGTTCCACATTCAGTTTCCACCGTCCTCTCTCTGTGTGTAAATGGCTCTGTTTGTGACTGAACAAGTGAAACTGCTTTGAATCATCTCATTGTAGAAGAGAGCCATATCCATCAGAATTGATCATCATTTAGTCTTGTTGTTGCTGTGTATAATGATCTCCTGGTTCTGCTCATTTCACTTAGCATCAGTAAATGTAGGTCTCTTCAGGCCTCTCTGAAATCATCCTGCTGATCGTTTCTTACAGAACAATAGTGTTCCATAGCATTAATATACCATAATTTATTTAGCCATTCTCTGATTGATGGGTATCCACTCAGTTTCCAGTTTCTTGCCACTATAAAAAGAGCTGCCACAAACATTTTTGCACATGTGGGCTCCTTTCCCTCCTTTAAGATCTCTTTGGGATATAATCCCAGTAGAAACAATGCTGAATTAGAGGGTATGCATAGTTTGATACCTTTTTGAGCATAGTTCCAAGCTGCTCTCCAGAATGTTTGGATCCATTCACGGTTCCACCAACAGTTATCAGTGTCCCAGTTTTCTTACATAACTCTCCAACATTTATCATTATCTTTTCCTGTCATCTTAGACAATCTGACAGGTGGGTAGTGGTATCTCAGAGTTATCTTAATTTGTATTTCTCTGATCAGTTGTGATTTGGACTAGAAATGTTACAATTTCTTCAACTGAAAATTGTCTGTTCATATCCTTTGATCATTTATCAACAGGAGAATGGCTTGAATTATTATAAATTTGAGTCAATTCTCTATATATTTTAGAGATGAGGACTTTATTACATCCTTTGGATGTAAAAGTGCATTCCTTCTAATCTTGTCTGCATTAGTTTTGTTTGTATAAAACATTTTAACAATATAATCAAAATTATCTATTTTGTGATCAATAATGATCTCTAGTTCTTAGGTCACAAATTCCTTCTTCCTCCACAGGTCTGAGAAGTAAACTATCCCATGTTCTTCCAATTTACTTATAATATTCTTTATATCTAGATCATGAACCCATTTTGAGCTTATCTTGGCATATAGTATTAGGTGTGGGTTTATGCCTACTTTCTGCCATCCTAGTTTCCAATGGCACTCCATGTATTATGGTATATCCTAGCTGCCCTTGTGCCATGTTGCTAAAATGTATATTTTGGAGGTCTTTGGAGACATTGTTTTTAAAAAGGCACTTTGGGAATACATCTTGAATTCAATAGGGAGGAGGCGTGTTTAAATTGTAACTTTTGAGTTAACTTCTCTTACATTTAATAATCCTGATTTGAATTCAGTTGGCAACCATCCAACTAGTCTCAAATTACTAATGTTGTTTTGGAACCTGCTACTTTTTTTTTTAATTAATAGTTTTTTACCTTCAAGATAGATTTTAACATTCACCCTTGCAAAACCTTGTGTTTTGAATTTTTTCTCCCTCTCTTGTCCTAGAGAGTAAGAATAATGCAATGATTCTCTCCTTCTAGAAGAGGATGCTCCTCAACCTTTGGTTGGGACTTATCAAGACTGAGAATAAGACTTTTTCAGAGCCCTAGATTTCAAAACATTTTACTGGACCAAACTTCCCACATTTGACTAAGTGTGCAGCTCCACCCTGTTTACAACATCACAAGCCCCTGCACCTGGATGACTGGGCTACTACATTCTGTTTTTCTGTTCCCTAACAAAGACCCTGCTATAGCCTGTTCCACAACAATCATTGCCAGAATCCACCCATCCTTTCTTGAAAAAGATGTCATAATGAAAACTCCAAGCAGTGTGGTAGCTAAATTACAGAGTTATCAGATCAAGGAGGAAATACTTCAGGCAGCCAGAAAGAAACAATTCAAATATCGAGGAACTGAAATCAGAATTAGCCAGGATCTAACAGTTTCCATATTAAAGAATCAGAGAGCCTGGAATATGCCATTCAGAAGGCAAAGGAATTTGGATTACAAGCAACAGTCAACTATTTAGCAAAATTGAGCATTATCTTTCAGGGGAAAAGATATATTTTTATTGAATTAGAGGGTTTCCAATAGTTGCTCATGAAAAGACTATTTGATTTGCAAATACAAGACTCAAGAGAAGCATAAAACAGTAAACAAGAAAAAATATTTTATTTATCCCAACACAGAAAAATGATATTCATAATTCTTGAGAACTGTATCATTCTTAGGGCTCTTAGTGTAATGCCAGAGAAATTGAGGCAAGATAGCGATTAGAGTTTTTAATAATTTATTTGAAAAGGAGATATTTTCTGGGACCAAATGGATCCATGGTTTGGTCCCAGGGCTGAATGAGACTATCATCTCCAAGAACCCAGCAAACAATGTGAATTCTCAGTGACATGTATACATGTGGTTCAGACACAGGGGATAGATAGACTGAGCCAGAGGCAGATTCAGGGTGCTGAGAGCACAGGGGACTCTGACAAGGTGAGCGGAAGGCACCGGAGGTGGGAAATGACATAATTGGGGGAGGCACCCCAGAGATGGGAGAGGCATCTTGATAATACGGTATCTGATATTCTGATAGATTGGTTTGGGGAGAGGCATTCTGATATTCTAAAATATAAGATCTTTTATCCTTATCAAATATTCTGATGATTAAGAGAGAGGGTTAGTTGCAGGATTGACCAAAACAATTAGGTCATAATTCAGGGGAAACTGAGGCAGAACAATTTAGGGAAACTGAGTCAGGATAATTAGGGAAACTGAGTCATGACAATTAGAGAAACTGAGTCAGGACAATGAAAGAGAACTGTGGCACAACAATTTGGCACAGAGCAATTTAGAACCATGCCCAATGGACTATAAAACTTTGCTTACTCTTTGATTCAGCAATGTTAATAAGGGAAAGGAAAGGGGGAACCCCATTTCTTGGAGCATAGATAGTAAGATAATCCCATGAGGCACAGTGTCCCCTGTAAATGAATTTACAGGCCTGAAAACCTAGATTGATAAATAAAAGGTTTATTGTAGAAATTTGGAAGTAAAGCTCAGTTAGAAAGACGCCGGGGCCAGACGTGGCTGCTGGGTGGGCAGGAACCCTTACATGGCCGGAAGGATACCATGTGTTGGTGGGAGGGGTCCTGCAAAGAGGGCTCTGGCTTGGCCCCTTTTATACCCAAAAGATTGTGGGTGGTGTCAAGTTCTTGGTGGGCTTTTCAGTTAGCTCAGATCAGGTGAGGGCTGGGGGAAGCTGAGCTGATAGTGGGGCTGGTCCCAGATATTCAAAGGGTGCCTTTGACTAGGATTTGTGAATCAAGGTCAGCCATGGGTTGGGCAATTAGGAAGGAATCTTAAAGGGACCTCAACCCCCATCAGTGTCACTACTGGGATTGTAACCCAAAGAGATACTAAAAGTGCAGAAAGGACCCACATATTTGTAGCAATTGTTTTTGTGGTGGCAAGGCATTGGAAATTGAGTGGATGTTGATTAATTGATGAATGTTATAGTATGTGAATGTAATGGAATACTACTGTCCTGGAGGAAATGATGAGCAGACTGATTCCATAAAAGCCTGGACTTACATGAACTATAATTTTTTTACTGTAAGGATGCATTAAAAATGGAAAACATTAGAGTAGCTTAGAAACAGAATGATGGATGGACATCTATGTTAGTTATGGGGTCATTTTTCCATGCCAAATAAGAAGTTTACCTTTCTATAGTTTTATACTCTACAAAATACTTTATTCCTAGCAGTCTGGTACAAGAAGGAGCAAAAGCATTGTTATGCTAATTTGCATAGGGAAATTTGCAAAGGGAAGTTGAGGTCCAAATTAGTAAAGAGCCATGGCAATGATCACTTGAAATGACCAGATTAAGATCAGGGAAAACCAGGGATTTTCACTGGCAGAACAATGCTCCTTCCATGAAACTTTACTTCTCATTAGAGGCCAAGATCAAGTCAAAAGACAACAAAATACCAGCACCAACTCAGAGACTACTTTTTCAAGTCTGCTGTCTGTGTGTTCTTAGGGTACATCCAGTAGTGTAATGCCATAGAAATTGAGGTAAGATAGAGAGTAGAGAGTTATTAATATTTTACTTGAAAAGGAGAGATTTATTGGGACCAAATGGATCCATGGTTTGGTCCCAGGGCTGAATGAGACTGTTGTCTCCAAGAATACAACAAATAATGTGAGTTCTCAATGACATATATACATGTGGCCCAGACACGGGGGTAAACTGAGGCAGGGGCATAGTCAGGATCTGATAGCAGGAATATGAGACTCTGATAGGTTGGGGGGAGCCACCTGAGATGGGGAGAGGCATCTTGATAAAAAGGTATCTGATATTCTGATGGTTTGGGATGGGGGAGAAGCATTCTGATATTCTAAAATATAAGATCTTTTATCCTTATCAAATATTCTGATGATTAAGAGGGAGGAGTGGTTGCAGGATTGACCAGAACAATTAGGTCACAATTCAGGGAAACTGAGGCAAGACAATTTAGGGAAACTGAGTCAGGATAATAAGAGAACTATGGCACAACAGTAGATTGAGCTTACTGTAAATGGATGCTACATCTAAAGATAAAACTATCAGTTCTATATTGCCTGTGTATTTTTAGACGACATCCTTTCACAAGACTGGGGATTTCTAACACACCTAATATCAAAGAGATGAATTCTACCATACATGTGCCTTTAGGGTATCTCCTGTATGACTGTTGTAGGTATATATGATATATTTAAAAATTAAAAAGATGGCATGACATTTCACAAATTGGAATCTCATTGAAAATTGTTAGTTCTTGTCTTTCATTTTTGATGGGCAACATTATGTTAGAATCAAGTTATTATGTCTGGGTGTGGCTGATCACACCAATATGAGCTTGGAATGTTCTGCCACAGAGAGGACACAAATAATCCATGGCTCGGTACTCTCTCTAGGTAGAGCCCCATAGCCTAAGCAATTGGTCATCACATAATCTTGTTGTTTCTGTGTTCAGTGTTTTCCTGGCTTTACTCACTTCAGTTAGCATCAGTTCCTGCAAATCCCTCCAGGCCTTTCTGAAATCATCCTGCTGATAATTTCTTACAGAACAATAATATCCCATTACATTCATATACCATTATTTATTTGGTCATTCCCCAAATTATGGGCGTCCACTCAGTTTCCAGTTTCTTGCCACTGCAAAAAGGACTGCTGCCTAATAATTTATAACTAATTTCTAAATTCTAATGACCTCCTTGACTCCATTGTCCCCCATTTTGATACTTCCTAAAACTGGCATCCAAAATAATTCCTAAAGCATAATTCTAAATATGTATTACCATAAATACATTATATAATAAATTCCTAGGGACTCCTGTTGATTCTAGGATCAAAAGCATTTCAATTTTGTTGTAACTTGGACTTTTTATTCTTCACTTCCTTCCCTATACTCTGTGATTGAGGCTTCCATTGTAGAACTACAATTGTCTACTTCCTGTTCTTCACACTCAATCTTCTATCTTTTATCTTTGTAACTTTGCACTGGCTCTCCTCCATACCTGGAATTCTTTGCTCCCTCACTTCTTTCTCTTGACTTCCCTGGCTTCCACAAAGAGTCACATTATGTCTCATATTGAGAAAGAAAATATTTAAGATGAAATTAAGTTTGATGCCTGTTTATCCTAGGGAGCACTTTGGAAGGGAAGAATGGCATTTGGTTGGGACTTTGTGGTGGTGATATTGAAGGGAATGGGAATAAAGTATTCATCAGGGAAGAGGAAAGAGCTTTGGATGATGATATACAAAGAGTTCAGCATTACTACAATGGGAGAACATCAATAGACAAGCGTTTGTCAATTATTGATTGAAAATTTTAGAGAGATTTTCAAAGTCTCATCAAAGTATTTTGATCTGAGGGTTGAATGATTTCAGAACTTTGGACAGTTCTAGCAAAGGAAACGGGATTTAGAGCAGGAGTGGTAATGCTTTCTTTCCCCTTGGCAGGAAAATAGCTTGGGTTTTGGTAAAATAGCACCTCCTTCCATCTGTCACTCACTTTTTGATTCTTCCCTGCTTTAGTGATGATTCTCTTGAGGTCTAGATTTTAAAATAAAAATAGTTTCAGCTTCCTCCTGATCTGGGTGAGTCACTTTTCACTGGCCTCAGTAATGCCCCAAGGGATTTCTGAGTAAACAGAAATGTCCCTACTTGTATACCAATCCTCATTTCTTCAGGACTAATGTACCTCGCCACCTACCCTCATCCCCACATATTTCTTTGTGGTGAAATTCTGTCATCTGCCTAGGAATCTCATCCTTCAGCCCTAGTTGCTATGAATCCTCACTACTGTTCCAGAAATGGCTGAGCCATTAGACAAACCATGCAAATAAAGTAGGTTTCTAGGTTGGGTCACATTTTTCAATTATCACACCTGTTAACCTGCAGAATCATCTCCTGAACAGGGCTGTCTGGCTTTGTGCTTCTATTCATGTCATAACTACTGTAAAACTAAGTGAATTTTCCTTAGTCTATGGCCCAGAATTGATTTGTGCTTAGTGGTGTTACACTGTGATGTAGAAACAAAGATATTGGAATGGAAAAGTATAAAGTACAGGCTAGCTCCCTGGAGGGCCTCACGATCAGCCAGGGTCAGTATAAATCAAAATCCTTGGTCTTTAGGGGGAGAGGTGAAGGAAGCAGGGAAGGTACCACGTGGCTTGCCAAAGATGTATCCTGGATTCTGAGTCTGGAGTCGCCAGCCTCTCTCCTCCTTGTCCTGCTGCCAAGTGACTCTGACTTCTCTTCCCCTGCCCTCAAATCCATGCCTACAATTATCTTATTATCAAATATTAAACAAGCACCAATGGTGAGGAGAGCCATTATCCAAATATATGCTAATAGAGCCATTGTCCCACATAGAATAGGTAGCCTTAAGTGCCCTCTTGTCTGATTCATTTTCAGCCCTCTATAGAAAAGCAAGTTTGAAAATGATCTAGAGAATGAAGCAAGTTTTCCTTTGAAATTTGTTCTCTCCATATTCCTTAGAAATGTGCCTCATCAACAAACTCAAAAGGCAAATCAATATTACAACATCAGAGGTTTAGAGATAGAAGGGGCTCAGCAGCATTTAAGCTAAGTTCTTATTTTATAGATAGAAGGGAAAGGGGAGGAGGAAGAGAAGAATAAGGAAGAGTAGAAGGAGAAGGAACAGAAGATGATGAAGGTGGAGAAAAAGAAAGATGACAGAAGAAAGGAAGAGAAGGAGGAGGCATTCTTTTCCAGGCATTCTTCAGTTCAATATGTGGAACTGACCTCTTTACTGTTCTTACACAAAACACTCCATTTCATGATTATGCAGTTTCATTAACTATTCTCCCTGCTGATCATTCTGTCCTAGATTCCCTGGCATTACTCGAATTGCAACTCAACTTTGACTTTTTGAACGAAGCTGGTGAATCCTAAGATTATCCCCAATGTTAAACTATGAACTTCTTGAGGACAGGAACTGTTTTTGCCTTTTTTTTTCTATCTCTAGCACTTAACACAGTGATTGATACAGAGTGGATACATAATAAAATGCTTGTTGATTGACTTTACAGCAATGCTTCCTGAGATGAGCAAAAGCAGTAAAAGCAAATGCCCATTGATCAGAAAATGGCAAAATAAGTGACATGTGAATGGAAATTTATTGTATTATTAGAAATAACCAATATCTAAAAATGAGAGATATGAAATTACCATATAAATTGGTGTCATGAAGCAGTCAGAATCAGTCTAAAAACATATATGTGATACAGAGAATCACAGTGGACAAGCATGCTCAGGGATAAGAAAAAAATCTGAAAAAAAATCATGAATGTCTGGACACTTTGTTCTTTTTCCAAAATCTTTTTGTATCCCATTAAACATTCTTGTTTTCTTTTCCCAAGCCATATTTTCCCTGGAATATGACTTTATTCACTGAATCTCTTTATTTGTAATTACTATAGTGGGACAATCACAGACTAGGAGGTTATCTTGATGTCCTGTGAAGACACTTGAGTTTAGAATCAAACTTTATAATTTTGGACACAACCTATCACTCTGGCAAGTAGGCACAAACCAGAGATTGATAAAATTGCCCTGAATTAGATTCAAATATCGTAGGAATAAAGCAATCAAAAAGTCGTGGAAGAACAACAGGATGATGTAAATCTCATGCAATATCATTCCCAAGGAAGGATATACATACTTCTCAACATCTTAGTCACTACTTCCTTCTAAACTTAGTTGTTCTTATTGTTCTAATCAGAGAAATTGAGCTCTACATCACAATCGTGTTTATCCAATAGATGATTTTATCCAACTTTTATTCAAAAGGTTGTGTCTTTTTCAAGGAATTGTAGATGTTGACCTAAAAAAACAAAACAAAACAGGGGAAATATATTACCAATTCATCTATTCATACTATGTTGTTAGGGTTTAAAAAAAAGGTTCAGACATTTCCCATATTGCATATAATTATCATCATCATCTTTGTCATTGTCATCGACATTATCATCATCATCAACATAAGTAATATTAACAATAGCTAACCTTTATATAATGCTTTAAGTGTGCAAGTCCTTTATTTTGTCACATGTAACCTTCACAACAACCCTATAAAGTAGGTGATGTTATTTTTCCTGTTTTATAGATGAGGATACAGAGGTATATAAAGATTTTGTCTATACTTCATAACTAGTAAATGTCTGAAGTAAGGCAGAACTCATTTCTTGCCTCCAAAGTGAAGACTCCATTTGATATGTCACTTAAAGGTCTATTAGCTAGGATATGAGGATTTGGGCAATGTTAGGCACAAGGGAGAAAACTGTCCAAATGATAATATATTAATAGTATTTAATTGGATGAGAATACACATTAAAAATGACCAACAACAGCAATAATAAGCCTAAATCTAAAAACTACCTAATAGGAATAGATAAGGAATGGGCACTAAGTAGCAGGAAACCAATAGAAATAGACATTAATTCCATATTTTAGAAAACTGTTCCTGAGTATATAGTGTCTAGGAGAAAGTGAACAAGAGAGAAAAAGACAAATACCAAATACTGTAAAGGTGGTGACGGTGGTGATGATGATGGTGATGAACTGTTAGATTGGATAAATAATCAGAGGAGAAAGCATAAACAGGAACTGAACATATCATTTAATTAGTAGACTTAATTTGATTGAGGAACTTCAAAGGGAGGAAATTTATCTCTACCAGTGAAGGTCTAAGGACCTTGTCTGGAACAGTCTTAGAGTGATGAGAGGTTGTGACTTGTCCATAATCACACAGCCAGGATTCTGTGTTCAAATGTGAGATCAACCCTGAACCCAAGTGTTCCTGATTCAGAAGCCAGCTCTCTATCTATTATACCATTCCTCTTCTCATTATGGTAAAAAAAAAAAGTTACATAATAATGGGAGGTAGAAAATGGTCCAAAGGGAATATATATGTGTATTTGTGGAAAAAAAATTTTTTTAAATGACATTTCTCAACAAAGTTAATTGGGTTGAAATAATGTTCTGACCTAATTCTTTAGTTGGATTCTCACCATAAAATAAAGAAAGCTATATCCAAGGCTTTCATCAAAAATGTCTGAGCTGAGATATTTTTTGAGCAGCATAGTATTTGGAAGCTAATTATTTTCTAGACAAATACTTTTCACATGCAAAAGTCTTTATGATAACTCCTGCTATTTAGTGATTCTTTCATTGTGAGCTGGAAAAAGACTTCTAGAGAAAAAAGAAGAGCAATAGGTTATGTCTCAATCTAGCTTCCACTCTTACTATCTCAAAACAGCAAGAAACTTGAAAAATAAAACAAAAATTTTGAGAAGGAAATATTTCCCCATAAGTAAACTTCTGTTAAAACAAATAAAAAACTCAAAAGGTCACATTAGTAATCCACCTTTTTTTTACATAGATTACTTCTGACTGACTTCAAAAGGCCTTTACATTGAGCTTAACATAGATGAAGTGGTAATTCTACTTTTCCTCTGCTAACCCTCAAAGTGTTTTCTTGGCAGTAACTTTAACCCTCACAATTGGGGGAAAGCATAGCACTTTCCCACATTCAAACTGAAGAGACAAAAGTGAGGTTGGTACCAGTAATATAGACCCTTTTGACATCACATAAAACAGAAATGAAAAGACTTGTGGCAAGAATCCTGAGGGGAAATAAGATAAAAGCCTCTCATTGTTGTGGTTCCCATTAGAATCTCACTCTGTAATGGAAAGCATTCCTCACTTAATTCTAGTTGTGTAAATAGGAGAAAATCAGAAGCAGTGCATGCTAACATAGCAAAACTTGATAAAACAACAACAAAATTCTCAAACAAAGGAAAGCACCATCTTCAAAAAGACTAAGAGAGCTTAGCCCTCCTACTTCCTAGTAACCAACTACTAGACTTAGAAAGAAATAGTAAAAGAATATGGTAAAGGACACAACACAATGAACAAAGGTAAAGCTAAAGTATAGTGATACAAACATCCTCACTGAATGGTAAAGCAAAACATTAGGTTCTATGGGATCCCCGAATCATCATGGAACAAAAACAAGAATCTCCAGAATGTTTCAAGAGAGAAAAAAATAAGAATGCAAATGAGAAATTGAAATTTGGTTAGAAATCAGAGGCATCAGGAAAGAAATAATAGTGTTGTATAAGAGAGTTGAAAATTTAGAACTTTGAAAAGACAAATCACTCCAAATTCTTAAGATGATCTGAAAGCTACACACAGAACTACTAGGATCTCTCTCCATTAAGTTTTATAATTTTTTATTGCTGCCCACTCACTTGAGGAAGTTCTGTTCCTGCTCCTTTCTTCTGGAATTGCCATGGCATCCTTTTTGTTAATCCAGGAAATGGAAAGTGGTTCAGGCTCAGAGACTTCTGTAGCAACTTCAGAATCAGATCTTGGGATACCACTTATGCCATTAGGACCATCTGAAATGTTAAAAAAAATTTTTAAAAATTTTTTTTATTAATTTTTATAATTATAACTTTTTTTGGACAGTACATATGCATAGGTAATTTTATTTTTTTACAACATTATCCCTTGTACTCCCTTCTGTTCCAAATTTTTCCCCTCCTCCCCTAGATGGCAGGCATTCCCATACATATTAAATATCTTATAGTATATCCTAGGTACAATACATATGTGCAGAACCGAATTTTGCTGTTGTTGTTGTTGCAAAAGAAGAATTGTATTCGGAAGGTAAAAATAATCTGGGAAGAAAAACAAACAAACAAAAAAAAAAACAAATGCTCACAGTTTACACTCATTTCCCAGTGTTCCTTTTCTGGATGTAGCTGATTCTGTCCATCATTGATCATCCATGATTGGATTCGCTCTTCTCTATATTGAAGATATCCACTTCCATCAGAATACATCCTCACACAGTATCATTGTTGAAGTGTATAATGATCTCCTAGTTCTGCTCGTTTCACTCAGCATCAGTTGATGTAAGTCTCTCCAAGCCTCTCTGTATTCCTCCCATTGGTCATTTCTTACAGAACAATAATATTCCATGACATTCATATACCATAATTTACCCAACCATTCTCCAAATGATGGGCATCCATTCATTTTCCAGTTTCTAGCCACTACAAAAAGGGCTGCCACAAACATTTTGGCACATACAGGTCCCTTTCCCTTCTTTAGTATTTCCTTGAGTGTTTAAAAATTTTAATGAGAATAAAGAAAAGCCTACTTCGCTCCCTGTAAAGTGAGTGAGTCTGAACCAGGTAAAAGTCTCCAATCATAGGTTCTAATAAGAGTCTAATCCTTATACAGAGGTGAATGCAAGGAGGCTCATTGGTGGGGTAGAGAGAGGTTGGAATCAGATAATAGGTGTCCCTGGATCAAAAGTTTCCTCAAAGACCCCAAAAGATGCTTGATGGCTTCATTATCAATGGCTCCCTTAGATGAATTCTCTAAAGATCTCTGTCAAACTGATATCCTCATTTCCCTTACTCACATCTTAGCAGTTAGCTATACAGTTTCTCAAAGTAGGCTCAGGAATACTCAGGCCAATTCCTGAGCTTTTAGCTCTGTGTTGGGGTAAACTGAATCAGTGATAGTAAAGGTGATTTCTAGACTTCACATCCTGCAGATGATAAGGGGTTCAAACGACTGTTCAAAAGAAAATTAAGGGGGTGATTTTGCTAGCAGTGGGAGCAGCTCTCTATTCTGTTGCTCGTATTTGGACCTTGAACCCAGGCCAGGGTCTTGATCCCAGGATGAGGAGTAGTACTAGCACTGAGTAAGTATGTGGCTGCAAGGGAACTAGGACCTTGCTCAAAATTACTAAAGCAGAAAAGAGTGTTTGTGGTAACTCTGAGACAAGAACACAGACCAGGAGAAGGTAAGCATTCCTCTTCTTAGAACATACCACATTGGAAAAACTGAAAACTTACAGGTCCCAAGAATTTTTTTTGAAAACAACTGAAACCTGAAGTTTGGAACAATGTTCCCTTCATTTCAGAAGCAGAGTCTCATTTAAGCATACAGGTAGAAGTGCATATCCTTTGATCCAGTAATACCACTACTAGTTCTGTATCCCAAAAAGATCATAACAAAGGGGAGAAAACCTTCATGAACAAAAATATTTATATTTTGTGGTGGCAAAGAATTGGAAATTCAGGGAATGTCCATCAGTTGGGCAAAGACTGAATAAGTTGTGGTATATGAATATAATGGAATACTATTGTATTATAAGAAATGAGCAGACAAATTTCAGAAAATCCTGGAAAGACTTACATGAACTGATGCTAAATAGAGTGACAAAACCAGAACAACATTGTAAACAGCAACAACAACATTGTATGAATCGACTATGATAGATTTAACTCATCTCAACAATACAATGATCCAAGACAAGTCCAACACTCCTAATACAAAATACTAATGCAGGAATGTGTTTAACATGATTGTAAATGTGTGACATATATCAAAATGCTTGCTGTCTTGGGGAGCAGGGAAAGGAAGATGGGAGAAATGAAAATTTAGAACTCTAAATTTTATAAAAATGAATGTCAATAAGTATTAAAATGAATTGTCAAAATAAAATAATAATTATATGACTGCGAAACAATGCTATTTTTCCAAAAAAAAGAAGGGGAGAGGGAGAAATAAATAGAATGGGGAATAAATGAGCAAACAACAGAAAAGGATCCTGACTATAGAAAGTTATAAGAGTGACAGGAAAAATCAAAATACAAACTCAGAAGATGACAAAATCAAAACTGCTACATCCAAAGCCTCAAAGAAAAATATAAATACTTCTCAAGTCATGGAAAAGCTCAGAAAGAACTTTAAAAATCAAGTAATAGAAATACAGGAAAAATTGGGAAGAAAAATGAGAGTGATTTAAGAAAACCATGAAAAAAAATTAGTCGACAGCTTGGTAAAGGAGATATTTAAAAGAGAGAGAGAGAGAGAGAGAGAGAGAGACAGAGAGAGAGAGAGAGAGAGAGAGAGAGAGAGAGAGAGAGAGAGAGAGAGAGAGAGAGAGAGAGAGAGAGAGAGAGAGAGAGAATACCTTAAAAAAAGGCAGAGACTCACTTGAGCTGTCCCCCAAAACAATACTCAACAAATTCTAGAGTGGCAGGATCCCCAAAAGGAGTACAAATATTCACTGAAGAAAAGAAATCCTCAAAAGGTAGAATTGGTCAAATTGAAAAGGAGATACAAAAGCTCCCTAAAGAAAATAATTCCTTAAAAGTTAGAATTGGGCAAGTGGAAGCTAAGGACTTTATGAAAACTACAGAAACAATAAAACAAAATCAAAAGAACGAAAAAATAGAAGAAAATGTGAAATATTAGAAAAAGAAATAGCCTTAAAATGCATTGAGGAGAGATAATTTAAGAATTATTGAACTACCTGAAAGCTATCACACACACACACACACACACACACAAAAAAAAAAACCCAAAACAAATCTAAACATCAAAATTCAAGAAATTATCAAGGAAAGCTGCCCTGGTATTCTAAAACTAGAGAGTAAAATAGAAATTGAAAGAAACTACTAATCACCCTCTGAAAGAGATCCCAAAATGAAAACTCCATGAATATTATAGCTAAATTCCTGAGCTACCAGGTCAAGGAGAAAATATTACAATCACTCAAAAAGAAACAATTCCAATATCATGTACCCAGTAGGATAACACAAGATTTTAATAGCTTCTACATTAAAGGATTCGAGTCCTGGGAATATGGTACTCCAGAGGGCAAAAAAACTATGATTACAACCAAGAATTACCTGCCCAGCAAAACTGATATAATCCTTCAGGGGGAAAAATGAATATCTAATACTTTTAATCATTCCTGTTGAAAAAAAATCAGGGGTGAAAAGAAAATCTGATTTTCAAATACAAGACTCAAGAGAAGTATAAAAAGTTAAATAGGAAAGAAAAATCCTAATGGATACAGTAAGACTAACTTTCTACAGCTTGTTTAGCCATTCCCTAATTAATAACCATATGGGAAAATACATGGGAAAATAATAGTTATAACATCTAAAAACTTTCTTATTATTAGGGTAGTTAGAGGGAGTCTGTATAGAGAAAGGGCATTTAAAAATTAAAATTAAGGTGTGAGAATGAGGAATGCACTGGAAAAAAGGGAAAGGCAGAGATAGGATAGGATAAATTATCTGACAAAAAAAAGTTTGAAAGAACTTTTACAGTGGAGGGGAAGATGGAAGAATTGATGAGGGTAGTGAGTGAACCTTTCTCTTATTGGAATTAGATCAAAGAGGGAATAACATACACACAATAAAGAAATCTATCTTACATACAGGAAAGTAGTTGGGAAAGGGGAGTGACTTATAGAAGGGAGGGTGGATTGGAGAAGGTAAAAATCAGAATCAAAATGCTTTTGAGGGTGGTTAGGGTGAAAGGAAAGAGACAGACACAGAAATAGACACAGAGAGAAACAGAGACAGAGACAGAGACAGACTCAGAGAGACAGGATAATGGAGGAAAATATTTACAGCTATGTGAATAGACAATTTTCAGAAAAAGTTATCAAAACTATAGTCATATAAAAATACTCTAAATAACCATTGATTAGAAAAATGCAAATTAAAACAATTCTGAAGTATCATCCCACATCTATCAGATTAGTTAATATGACGGAAAAGGAAAATGACAAATACTGAAGGGGATGTGGGAAAATTGAGACATTAATGGTGAAGTTGTATACTGATTCAGTCATTCTATAGAGCAATTTAGTACTATGCCCAAAGTGTTATAAAATCATGCATACTTTTTGACCAAACAATACCATTATGAGGTCTGTATCCCAAAGAGATTAAAAAGAAAAGAAAAGGAACTAGCTGTACAAAAAGATTTATAGCCATTTTTTTTTAGTAGTAGAAAAGAGTTAGAAATTGAGGGTATGGTAATTAATTGAGGAATGGCTGAACAAGCTGTATATAATAGTGAATGAATATTGTGCTGCAAGGGCTGATGAACAAGATGCCCTCAGAAAAATCTGGAAAGATTTATGTGAATGGATGTAAAGTAAAATCGGCTGAAGCAGCAGTATTGTATACAGTTGGCAGCAATTGTATACAATAAGAGCAATATTTCACAATCAATTATGAATGACATAGCAGTTCTCTTCAATACAGCGATCCAAGACACTTCTGAAAGATTTTTAGTGAAAATATTACCAATTCCAGAGAAAGAACTAATGAGTCTGAATATGGAATAAGCAAACCTTTACTTTATTTCCCTTATTTTTCTTGGGGCTTTTTTGTCTGTTTTCCTTCACAATATGACTAACATAGAAATATATTTTGCATGACTTACACGTATAATCTAGATAGGACTGCTTGTCTTCTCAATGAAGTGGAGAGGGAAAAGAGGGAAGGAGAAAATTTGAAATTCAAATTTTAAAAATTAATATGAAAATTGTTTTTTTCATATAACTAGGGAGAAAATTAATATTAAGTAAAATTACAATATTGTCAAAAATATGAAAAACATAGAATGAAAATTTGTAATTTGGCCTTCTTTCAAGGATCCATGAAGAAAAATTTCCCTCAACCAGGAGAAGAGCCTTATTTTGATATGAGCAATAGTGATAATAAGAGCAGAAGGAGAATGGAAGATAATCTTGAATTATATCAAGATTCTTTTATAAAACAAGTTTCTCAGCTGAGAGGACAGGGACAGGAATTAGGAAGAAACAGAGAAGAGATGAGATAACTACCATTTCTCTAGGGCTTTAAGATTAGCAAGCACTTTTCAGACTCTGTCACATGATATATGAATGAAATATTTTATGTGAAGGACTTTTTAAAGCATTCTACAAGTATGCCAGCATAATACAAAGGATAGGACCTTGTGCTTGGACTAAAAATACCTTGATTCAAATCCCATTTCAGACACTTACCAGTTCTGTTATTCTGGGCAAAGCACTTAAGCTGTCTGTGACTCAGTGTATTCTTTTGTAAAAAGCTCTAAATCTATGATCTTATGAAAAGTAACTATTCTTGGGAAAAAAGATAGTTTTATTGCATCGCTTCCTACAAAGTCATCAAAGCTTCATTGAACTCAGAAATATGGGGCCAGATGAACTGTGAGCTTACCCAGAGGTTGGCTATTCTTGGGTTTGAGTCATTTAAAGCAGGCCTTTTCAGGGATTTACTCTTGCCTGTGGATAGGGGCTATTCTCATAATGGGAGTCCCCACCAACTAAGCAAAATATCTCTGAGCCCCACAGACCTGGGTGACTGAATAGATACAGGTCTTCATGTTCTTTCTGGTGAACATCCATCTTCTTGTAAACAGCATTCTGAAGAATATTTCCTACTTGGGAAAAGCATCAGAATAGAAGACTTAGGTTGAATGCTTCATAGCTTGATATCCCAACTCTTGCCATGCTCATTTTGGATTGGATGAATTGTCCTTTCAGTGAATGAAAAGACTCCTTTTCCCATACCTGGACATATATTCATATCTCTATGGTTGATCTTCCTCGTGGTCCACTTTCTAGCTTCCTTTCCCACATATTTTACTTCCTTAGAATTGTACATTTGTTTCCTATGTCCTCTCCCTCTTGTGCGTAAACCCTCTCTTGGCCACCTGTCTTTTATTGGCCTATCTTAGAACACCCAAGAGATATCATCAAGTCATATATTCATGCTGACTTCTGTCAATTATGTATATTGAAACAACTGAACTGATACATTGGCTCTATCCAGTGCCATTCCTTTAGTTCTGGTATAGCAATCCCCTAAATGTTCATTCTGTCCTGGTAAATTTCACCACCATGAAAACTTTCTTACCTTCATACTGAACCCCTGCATTAGCCTCAGATCATCTGAAGATGAATGTCCTATCCTAGAAAATCCCTACTAGTGGATCTCCTAAGCTGCAGCCTAATGAGGGTTCTCACCTCTGACTTGATGAGTCCATCTTCTAGCCTTTGCCCACAGGAAGAGAGCAAGCAGGAACAGTACTATCAAGATGACCCCAAGGATCCAGAACAGCTTGAAGGTTTTGTGACCTATGAAAGAGATACACTATGGCTTGTTATCCTAATGAAATGCCGTGGATTTTATTTATATCTAATGATATTCAAGTAGCCAAAGGTCTATCAATACATTCAGATAAAAAAAATTGGGTTTCTTGTGTAAATTACAAATGCACTTGTTGGCTCATTATTTTATAAATGTAGACCACCCATATCTAAATTCCCTATCTCTCCAAGGCACTGAGTCCTTTAAAAACATACAAGCTCATGTGGGGGGTGGAAATGGAGCCTGTTTCGGGGAAATATCAATAACCTAGCAATGGGAACTAGAGAAGTCCTGTCCCTTATGGAAGAGTCATCAGAAGAACTGCAGCTGGTCAGACAGTGAGAAGCATTTTCCAAATGGATGTGTATCTGAAGAATGTTTCTATATCCCCAATAACTGAACGGGATTTATCAGAGCCAAGTCCCAATAGGGAAACAGACTCAGAAGTTGATGGGGGGTATGTGTGAGCAGGCACACAGGAGAGGGTATGACTTGATTTTCACTGAGCTGCTCCCATGCAAGTTATTGGAACCCCCCTCTAGCCTTTAAACTCCATCATAGTGACTCCATGATAAGGGAGTTGTACCTGAGAATTCCTGAGGTTCTGTAGTCATGGGAACACCTGCAAGAAGAAGGAGGAAGACAGCTGTATCTTGAGGGCAGAAAACAAGATTCTATGCTGCTTCCTGCTTGTTACAGTCCCACTGTCACTTGACTATATTCCCTGAGTCTCTTTCTGCCCATCTCAGAACCTTTTCATCTCCTTCTATCAAGAGTGGGAAGTTTGAAGAAAACAGGGTCAAAGTCAGAGTGTCCAGAGATGACTACAATCTCTGGTAGCAGTAAAAGATGCCTTTTGTGCCTTCTAACTGCTTCCCTCCCCAGTACCCCAAGCCATTCTGACAAGACCCCCAGTGCTGAGGCTTCTGGTCTCAATATAGGCTCTCAGACCTTTACCTGAGCATCTCACACCAGCATCTTCTTTGTGCCCACAGTCTGCCTGCCCCCAGAGATCAGCAGTGCAATCCCACAGAGAGGACTCATTCCCTTTACAATGAATATTATTCAGCCAGATGGGTCCAGTTCCTTGGCCAAATGCAGCCTCCACAGAGGCACCCAAGGCTGAACCACAGCCCAGTTGTCGACAGACTACTTCAGCATCAGCCAGATCCCAGGAATCATCACAAACTGTACCCCAAGAGCCTTCGTGCCAGACCTCCACACGCCCTGAACATTTGTCTCCTCCTTGGAGCCGTAGCTTGCCTGGAAATACAAAGCATTGCTCTTTCCACATTCAATAAGATAAAAAAAAAAGTTCCCTAATTCCCAAATCCCAAATCAGAGGAGAAGGCAAGGTCTGTCATCGGGACAAAAAGACATAATTATAGCCAAGGCTGCTGACTTTGGATGTTTGGAATAAGAACACATATAAAAGACATAGCCTGCTTCCTTATTTGGCAGTGCATTGAATAAAAAGGATGGAACGAATGGAAGCCTCCACCACACAGAAGCTGCTTGGCCCTTGAGAAAAATCCTTTCTTCCTCTGGTGTCTGATGCAAGTCCTCTGCAACCAAACCTCCCCTTGGTGGGCTTGAGTAGTGATAGCATGTTCCCTCTCTTTGTAGGATATGTACATATCCAAATACACCTGGACTTTTCTCATCTATGATGAAATTGTACAGTTTCCAATGATGAGATCTAATCTGGCCAAAAGAAAGCGATCTACACCTAATTTGGTGGTTTGGTTCTTTGTGGAGTCAACCACAAAGGAATTTTTCTGAGCCTTTTTCCTCATATGAAAAATGAGAGGATTGTACTGAATGAATTCCAAGATGCTTTCCTGATTTATCCTCATCCCAGATTCTAATCAAAGTGTCTATTCTGCTATTAATGAAAAATTAAATATTTCTCTAACTGAACGATTAACTCTTAACCCTATAAAATCTAGAAACTCTGTGTCCCTCCCTAAATTTAAATAAGCACAGGGTTATTGACTATGCTGATTATTAACAATGTAACAAAAATGAAATAAAACCATAAATAATAGTTTATAATATAATTATCTATTTAAAAAAAAAAGACCACAGCTGATGACACCTTTAAGCATCATTACATCTGACTTCTCAATTCTGGGAACACAGTCCCACCATTCACTTCTCTCAGGATATCAGATATCCTTCTCAAGGATTTTCTTCATACTTCCTTGCAAGCAAAGCATTAAATATAATCCTCTAAGCAAATAAGTTCTCTCAGTCCTTTCACTTATTCTTTTCTTGAGCTATCACATTAACAGTTTCTCCAGAATGGCAATTAAATTTCAGTTTCTTCACAGATTCCTCAGAAATGACTGCTCTCTCTCTAAAATTCCATTTCCTCTTAAAGATACAAATAACAGTTGCTACATTTTTTAGTGGAAGAAGCTACTGAACCAGATGTTACATATGATGCTATACATATCTACTTCTCAGATTTCTTTTGTCTTCTATACTAACTGAAACTGAACTTCTTTCTGAAGACACCATATCTCTTGGATCTCTTCAATTTAAAAAAAAATTAAAGTAATTTTAAAAAATCAACAAACATTTATTTTTTCTCTCTTTAACCTCACCTTTCCCATCAGGAAACCAAAATGAAAAAAAGGAAAAAGCTACTTGCTACAAACATGTGTGGTCAAACAAAATAAATTCTAACCTTGGTCACATCTGTACATGTATACACATACACACAAATATGCACATGCATGCACACACATATCTCAGTCTTCTTTTTGAGGCTATCCCCTCTATGTCCAGAGGCTATTGGTTTTTATCATGGCTCTTCTAGAATCATAGTAAGTCACTGCATTTATTAGAGTAAAAACTTTCCAGAGTTAATGGTCTTTACGATGTTATTGTTGTACACATTGTTTTCCTGGTTCTGCTCAGTATCAATTCTTGTTCTTCCTTACCCTGGCTCTTCGAACGTATTGGCTTTCTGTTTTCTCAGTCTTCTCAACTTCTACAACCTTTTTCTCCAATCAATCTCAAGGATGCACAGGAGAAACCGTAGCAAACACACACATTATCAGCATCATCACCATTATTATCATTTCCCATCCTGACGCCATTTGAGTAAATTTGCTCTGGTAGTAGAATTTTAAGTTTGGCCTCTGACAGTTACTATGCCCCAATTATATTATATGCCATGAAGGCAGTGTATAGTAAATTGTGCTCAGGACTGAAGGAAGCACTTATACAAATGTTGAAGGGAAAGGAGATTTCTGTTGATTTTAATTTTCATGTATAAAGACCCAGGAAACACTAAAGGGCACTTTGGCATCAGAGATATGCCTAATTATCCATAAGAGTCAAAAGAAAACACATTGAACCAGTGTTTTGGTTGCTGAGACTAGCTGTAGACTCCTGCAGAGATATGAGCTTTTGTAGGTGAAGTTTTTGCCCTTCAATTGAGTTTTAGAAGGTTGTTTAAAAAATTGGCTTCCTTATAGGGACAGAGAATTTGTAGGCTCATATTTCCCAAACCAACCAGGAAGAAGAATGACATATTTAGTCTTGTGTGTAATTAGTGATTCCCTATTAATTTACTTTATATTTTTTTTCATTTTGATGACATGTTTTATTGTTCCTTTTCTTATTTTTTTCCTAGGTCAGTTAGAATGGTGAATAGCAAACTTCCTGGATCTGAGTTTACTTTAAATATTTCTAGTTGTGAACTAGGTGGGAATTATTTTTTAAAAAAAAGTTTTTGAACTTCAAGTTCCTATAAATTTTCTGGGAGTCTGGGTTCATATGAGCTATATATGCCCACATTTCCCTGAGGTCCTAAGGGCCACATTTATTATCCTAATGCCCATGTTCTGGGGACAGGTGAAATGAAATCTGGAAGCAAGAAACCAGTGACCAGGAAGTATAGACTCATAAATTTCTCATTAAATAATCAGATTGCCGGTATAGAATGAAACACTAGGGTCATCCCAACCTGAAGTGTAAACAGCATAAATAACCCCTCTCCCAGTTACTCCCAAGCTATAACTATAAGTGATGGGAAATGTACCTTCTGATCAAATAGTAATGAATGTTATCACTGTAATATAAGAAGCAATTAAAATAAATTCAAGAGAGGAATCAGCTTTTCTAGTGACTTGTAGATATGTCGTTAACAATGCAGGTAACCTGTTCTGGCTAACCAGGAAATAACTTAGTTTTTTCTAAAGAGTTGTTTTTTTGCAAGTATCTTGAGCTGGTCATAGATCTTGAGGCCATCAGTGTTAGGTAAAAAGGAAAAAGGAAAGTATTTTTTAGTATTATTTTTTCTCCCCAACTTTGTTGTAGCCTGAAAAGATTAGGTGGCTTGGTTAGCAGCCAAAGCCAATCCTTCCCCTTTGTGTCTTGCTCCTATTCCTCTGTAACTCCCTTGCTCCATTGATGACATTCCCTTTCCTTCTTCATATCCCAATAACACATATTCCATGTCTCCATTTCTCTCGGTTCCTTCTTTGATGCAAGGTGTCCCTTGTCCCAAAAGAAAGCCTCTTCATTCACAGTTAATCATATTTAAAATGTTGTCAGTTATTTGCTCTTACTACTTCTTCACCGTTTAGTCTTCCATAACCTCACCCTCCTGCAACCTTGCTTTCTGCCCTCCCATTAAATGGGAACTGTTCCTTATAAAGTCATCTAGAACCTCTTGATTGAGAAATTCAGGGAATGTTTCTTACTTGCCACCCTTCATACTCAGTAAGGCATATTGGAGAGCACTGGACTTGGAACTTTCATTTTTCTAGCCTAAAATTCAGACTCTTATGGGGGGGATGTAAATGTTGAAAATAAAAATTTACTCTCTCTTTGGTTTTTATTACTTTCATTTCCCCATTTTCCCTTCACCCAGATGTCTTCCTCCTTCAGCTTCCTTGTCTAGAGAGCAACACCATGTAATAAGCAGGTTTTTTTTTTAATTAAGAAAAGTTCAGCAAAATGAACCAATACATTGAAAAATTTTGATGTTACATATAGAATTCCACATTGATCATTCCACACAAGACAAGAAGGGGAATTTCCAATCTCCTTTTTGTGACCATGTTTGATCATACTGAAGAGGGTGTGATACTAGGCAAAGATGGGTCTGTGGTTCTCTCTCTCTCTCTCCTCTCTCCAAAGTGCTAAGGCTGGATCCGTGGGGAAAGAACCCACCCACTCAAAGCTGTGTTAAAATAAAGTTTTTATTGAGTAGGAAAGGGACGCCCCAAAGTCAGCGAGCAATAAGCTTTCAGGGAGAAAAGCCTTATTTCAAAGAATAGAAATTTGGAGCTTCAATTTATACACAAACAGGATCATAAAACAGAATTTGTATTTGAAAAAGACTTTTCTGCTTCCAGAGGATATGGAGAAGTTTGTATATCAAAGGAGTTTCTCCAGAGACTGTCAGTCCTCTGAAATTTGTATGAAAAAGGAATTTTTCTTCAGAGGATGTAAAGTTTTATTGGTCATTTACATACTGGGCTATCTGCTTTCCCCTCATCAATACTTCCATTACCTCTGATCTTATTGGAAATATCACCACCATTTCTTCATTTATATAATGCATATAAGGTGTGTTCTTAGTTTTATATACTCTTAATCCTATTTTTAAAAGGTTCATTTCTTCTCCTGAGCATACCTAACATGGAAAGGGGCAAATTAACGTACTCTCTATATTGTCACAGATCTGTCACCCATCTCCCCCAAGTCATTGGACAGAGGATCCTGTCAACCTCCTTATCCCACTTGCTGAGTAATCCTAATTTGTCATCATCCCCCAGTTCAGATTCTTATAGCTATTATATACTCTGAATCTTTGAATATTTATCTTTCTCACAACTTCATTGCTTGGCTCACAATCTTTCTCTTCTTCATTAATATGTTGATATTCCCTCAAAGACCCTGAATTTCAAATTCCTCAATTTACACAACTCTCATGAATTTCTACTCTTTTACTTCACCTCACTCTTTCAGTTACAACACAAAGATGATCAGATCTTTCATCTCACCATCACCCTTACTAAGCATTTCATTGTCATGACTGAAAATAATGAATATCCTTTATTTTTCCATCTCACCCTGTGCATTATTTCTACTAAATCTTTTCTTCAACCCCACTGTAACCTCCACTCAGGTAGGATTATCTCAATTAAAAACTCTTCTATGATGATAATCTTCCCCCTTTACAAATTTTCACCTCTTAATGACTCAGTTCAACTGCCCTAAGTCCTGTACTTGAATCCCTCCCTCACTTATCCTGTCATCCATCACAGCTTGCCAAACAACCACCTTGGATTCATTTTCTTAACTATGCTAGATGAAATGAGACATTCATGAAACTGTTCTCACCATAAATTTATGCCAGCTTAATAGCATAAATCTCACCTAGACTCTCACTAAAGATAGGGGATCCTAATGCTACTCACTAACCCTAACTCTTTCCTGCTATTTTGTTTGGCTTTGGCCACTCACAGTTTAGAGACCAGTATAGTTGATTATGTATTCACTCAGAGTAGGTGTTCCCCAAGACCCTGATTCCTCCTCTCTTCATTTCTCTCTCTCTCTCTCTCTCTCTCTCTCTCTCTCTCTCTCTCTCTCTCTCTCTCTCTCTCTCTCTCTCTCTCTCTCTCACACACACACACACACACACACACACACACACACACACACCAGTTTGTCAATCAATTACCAAATCTTATAATTACTCATGTCCTTTCTCTCCACCGACACAATTAACATCCTAATTCAGGTTTTCATCACCTATCCCTTGGTTTATTATAACAATCTTCTAATTGTTCTCAAGTCCTAATTCACTCTCCAGTTAGCTGCCAAAATGATTTTTCCACATTTGATTATGTCAAACCACCCCATTTTGCTGCTCAGTAAAGTAGCATGTCTCCTTTTTATGTCCAGGTCCTATGATATCTAAAGAAACTCCCTTTCTGGTGCTTTTCTACCTTCCTCATCTTTTAGTATTTGATTCTTCTCTACTCATTCTATGTTGCAGTCATATTGGCTGACTCACCCTTCCTTCTTACTCCCATCTCCCCCCTTTGCACTGATTGTTCCCCATGCCCAGATTGCTTTCCCTCCCAAACTTTGACTCTTAAAATCTCTAAACTGAAGATTTAACTCAAGTGCCCAGCTGCAAGTTTCATTCCCCATATGATTGCCATCCAATCTATCATTATTTTGTATTATCTAACTGATAAGTGGTATCTCTCCCCCACTCCCGTTAGAATGTCCTTGAGGACAGAAACTATTTTTTATCTTTCTCTGTATTGCAAGTTCCTTAGCATTGTATCTGGCTCATAGGAAGCTCATAAAAAATGCTATCTGATTGGGTGACTAATAATACATGTTCAATGTTTGTTGAATTGAAGTATATCAAATGAGATTAGCAACTGGATAGATTTCATGAAACCTGTGAACAGACCAAGAGACACTCACCAATACATGTAATCCAGGCCTCCTGTCTTGCACTGGATGGTGTCTTCTCCCATGGATCTGATGGACACTGCCACAGGGAGGTGGGCCCCTTAGGACATTGAACACCATTCACCCACATGCTTCTGGAACTTGCCTTGTTTGTAGGAGCAGGGTCAAGAATTCCATTGTCTCCACAGCCTAAATGCCTGCATACCACTCCCACAGTGACTGCAGTCATGTTGTGTCTGCCAACACTGCCCCAGGTCCCATTGTAAAAGACTTCCAGTCGTCCTGCACAGGTCTGGGTGTTGGTCTCACTGAGTAGCCTCAGAGACATGACCTCTACAGAGAAATGTGGCTTAAATTCCTTGATACATAAAATATTAGGAGATTCCCTCCCTTTGATTCTTTGGGGTCCACAGGACAGGTTTTTCCCAGACTCCTTTTGAGTATACTCTTCCTGGGATTGCAGGAGAGGTCACCAAAACCATAACAGTTCCAGCACCAAATCCTTCTGTCCAGGGTTTTCAATTTCTATATGACTTGGGGTTAGTGTTCAGGCATAAGTTACTAGATATTGTGTACCCTTGTGTTTGTCATAGGAACCAAAGTCAGCTAGACTCAAATTGGGACAGCAATAAGCCACAGGCATGTGAAAAAATAAGACTTTTCACTTACTACTATCATAGCAAAAACTGGTTGCACATATACAATGTCAGGAGAAGCTTTAATCACAATGCATCATGGGAGTATCTTTTAAAAATTATAAGCCATGTCTCATTGAGGGGAGATACAGAGAAAGAGAGAAAGACACACAGAGAGAATTTGGAGAGGTCTTTTATACCCTGAGTGCCACCTGCCCCCCTCCCCAAACTCTAGTTTCTAATTTTCATTAACCTTGCTTGTGATCTTATTGCAAAACTTTATCACTGATAATACTGATCATTAACCCTAGTAGCAAAGATAGAGACTGGTAGAGAATCCACAAACTAGTCCATGAGAAATAGCTGGACTTTGAGTAGAAGCAAGATTATTCCTAAGATGGGATTTCTGTTGCTAAAAGGGGGGGGGGGTGCAGGGTCCCTCTCTGTTCCTCCTTACTGGTGTATCACCAATTTGACACAGGCGTTTCTCAAGGAAACTGTTCCTTTTCAAGAACTTGTTCCAAGGTTACAGATTATTAATGGCATAAATGGGAACAGGATTCCTGGTTCTTATTTTATTAATTCTTTATATTACAAGAGAAAATCTTATGTGGCTGAGGAGGGAGACAAAAATGGGAGATAGTTTGATGAAATGTTTCTCGCTACAGTGGCCTTGTGTCATACAACCATTGAACATGCTTATTTCTTTTTTATGTATTAGCAAGTTTACATGTTAATATGTAAGCTTATGATCATTCTAATTCAATTCAGACTTTAATATGCATATCTATATTGCACATGGTAGATTATATATATATATATATATACATACATGTGTATATGTGTTTGTACCGTATATGAGGGTGGGTTTTCTCTCCATAAATATGTGCACATATGTGTGTGCATATATATTATGCTTGTCTGTCATACTGTACATGTGACTTTGTGTAAAACCAGAGCAGTATCATGAAGAAAAGACCATTAAGTATACATACTTTTGATGGATCTTTTCCCATCTTCTCTACAAGAATGCCCCTACAATCATTGCCTCTCTCTCCTTTATAGACTCTCAGCTCCTTGGTATACAAACATATGAGATAATAAGATTGATTCATTGCTGGGCCTGGAATCAGGAAGACCTGAGTTCAATTTGACCTCAGCTACCTACAATCCTGAGCACATAACTTGACCTCTGTTTGCTTTGTTGTTGTTTTTTTTTTTAGCTGTAAATGGAGGTAATAACAGAGCCTAGCTTGCAAGGTGGTTGTAAAAATAAAATTAAAAGATAATTTTAAAAAAAAGGGCTTACACTTGGTTTCTGATGCATAGTGGTTGCATTTTAAATGTTTATCCCCTTCCTTCCCTTCCTTATTACCAATATCTCCTTTAATTACCACTTCCATTCTTGTTTTCTATGGTCTTGCTTACTTCATCTTTTAGTTTTTCCCTAGACCCTTAAAGGTCTTTCAGATGTCATCCTAATTCTATCTCATGTTCTTTAGTTGGCCACATTCAGAAGAACCCTGCCATTTATACTGTCCCTGCTTCCTTTCTTCTCAGCACCTTGCACTCTGGATTAGACCTTATCACTCTCAGAAGAGGTCACTGAGCTTTTCACTAGCAGACATGGCAGGCTCTTCTCAAGCCTCATCCTTTCCAAGCTTTCTGATTTCACTGCTAACTCAGATACTCTTTTCTTTCTGGGGTTTTGTGATACTGCTTTCATTCCCATCTATCTAAGCCGTCATTCTCAGTATTCTTTGCTGAAACACCAACCATCTCATGACCTCTAACTTATTTTAATAGCTTGTTATTCAAGCTAACTTGTTTCTTTTCTTTCCCTTTTTCATTTACTGTTTTATATGCTTGGAGAAAATTGCTCACAAAGAGCACATACATTTCCTTATGGCGATTATGGTTATTTTTCCAATGACTATCAAATATCTCTGAATTCAGTGTTGTCCAGTTTTCAAAGTCTAAGTCTCTTTCATGCCTTCATGTAGATGAATGGGAGATGATCAAGAAAAGGACACTGAGAATGAATAGTGTAGAGAAAATCAAGTGAAAGAAGAGTTACAAAAACCCAGAAAAAAGAAACAATGGCAAAGCCCATTGCTGGTCTAGTCATCTCTCTGAGAAGGTTTTCAGTTCTCACAAATAGTTGAGTAAGTCCACGCACTCTGTCGCTTCCTCACAGGTACTTAAATTATAGAGCTCATAAGTGGTATTATATGTTGTAATATATTATGCTTGCTTTAAAAAAAAAAAAAGCAACTTAAACATTTCCTTTATCCCAATTGTTGTCTCAACAACAAAAGGGGGCAGAGGCTAGCTAAAGATAAATACAAACTTAAATTATGTCAGAGAGCCAAAGTTCTGCCTTAAAGTTAGGAATTTCCCCATTTAGGAACTATTAGCTATTATAATAGTATTCCTAACTTTTCATATGATGTTAAATCATTTTTCAATTGTATCTGACTCTCTGTGACTTCATTTTGCTTCTTGCTAATCTATAAACAATTTTTGTATTGAATTTTTAAAAATCTAGGACCTCACTTTCCAAGAAAGCTTTTGAAACTCAGCCCTATGTCCACCTTTCAATGCAACTGTAAACATTGTTGACATTGTTAAGACAGGATTTGGTATTTGGACATATGATCTTCCTACTTTATCTTCTACAATTTATTAGTGTGTAGAGCTTTGAGTCACTTCACAGTGGTCAATTTGCTAAGACTGGAGCCCTGCATATCTGCTCAAGGACCAAAGATCTCATAAAATAATGACTCCTCTCACTTCCTAGCCCTCGATAAAGCTCATGCAGGCCGTTCCCTTAAAGTAGAATGGACTTCCTTTATGTCTTCTGATTGAGTTCCTAATGAGAATGTCAATGTGGATGGAGTCTAGATCCATTAGGAGTGTTTGGAGTCATATACTTGGTTAAATCGGTGGTCATGATATAGTTGTTGGTCATGTGATTCTTAACCCCTTGTGACTCCTTTCCTATAAAGTTGCTCCATCACTGCAGTAGTTAACTGGGGTTTAAACATCCTGAAGGTCATCAATTAGAAAAGACAAATTGAATGTGTAAATTTCTCTGATTTCCTGTTTAGAAAACAAAACAAAACAACAAAAAAACAACAACAAAAGCTCTTTCTTTTTTCTATCTTTGTTGGATCACCATAATCACCCTCTCATTCTATTCACATCTGAACTCATTCTATGATGATTTTATATTTGTACCAAAAATGTTTTGGTATGAATGACAGTTAAAGATTATCCAGATGAAAAAATTAAAGCTATCTATAGTCATATAAAAAGTTCTAAATCACTATTGATTAGATAAATGCAAATTAATACAACTCTGAGGTGCCAGCTCATACCTATCAGATTAGCTAAGATGACCAAAAAATAAAGAGGAAAATGAGAACCATTTGAGGGAATGTGGGAAAACTGGGACATTATTGCACTCTTAGTAGAATTATGAACTGATCCAAGCATTCTGGAGAGCAATTTGGAACAATGCTCAAACATACCCTTTGATCCAGAAATACCACTGCTACTTCTATATCCCAAAGAGATTTTTTTTTAAAGGAAGACCTATTTGAATGAAAATATTTATAGCAGTTCTTTTTGTGGTAATTAAGAACTAGAAATCAAAGGGATGTCCATCAATTGGAAAAAGACTGAACAAGTTGTGGTATATGATTGTAATGGGATATTGTTGTGCTATAAGAAATCACAAACAATGATTTCAGGAAAGCTTGGAAAGACATGTAGAAACTGAAACAAAGTGAAATGAGCAAAAAGAGAAAACATCGTAGACAGTAACAACATTATTGTATGACTTAGTTATTCTCAGCAATACAATGGTCCAAACCAATCTCAAAGGATTCATGATGAAAAATGCTATCCACTTTCAGAGAAAGAACTGATGTTTTCTGAATAAAGATTGAGCACATTATTTTTCCTCTTTCTTTTTTTCCTTCCTTTCTTCCTTCTCATTTGTTTTATTTTTCTTTTTTTGGAATCTTTTAATTTTCAAAACATATGCAAGGATTTTTTTTTCAACATTGACCCTTGAAAACTCTTGTGTTCCAACTTTGCCCCCCCTTCCTTCCATTCCCTCCTTGATATGGCAAGTAATCCAATATATGTTAAACATTGTAAAAATATATCTCATCTGTTTTCTTGCACAAAATGACTGATATGGAAGTGTTTTACATAATTAAACCTATATCTGATTACTTACCATCTCAGGGAGGAGTAAGAGAAAGGAGGTAGAGGTAGAATTTGGAATTCAAAACTTTAAAGAAAAACTAATGTTAAAAATTGTTTTTACAGATAATTGGGGGAAAATAAATTAACTTTAAAATGCTTTGGTGTCCTATGTCTTTTATAAAGCACAATTTTCAAGTTTGATCCTTCTGTGACAAAAATCAGTGATCTTGGGCCACTGTACATTACAGGAGAGACATGGCAATGCCACATCTTAATAAATGTCTGTATTGCTCAAGGTGCCCTTATTGGCCAACCCTATGTTAACCTCAACCAAGAGCTTCTCTCAGGTGATTCTCTCTCATTCGCTTTCGTCCTCCCACTGGCCTTCCCCCTTTGATTGGATATTCAGTAGATATATTCAGAACAAACCTGAGCAGAACACTCCTGCATCTTCCTTGTGCCGGCATTCATGCTGACCCCAGTCTTTTGAGGGACATTGCCACAGTGAGGATTCATTCCCAGAGCAGTTCATATCATCCAGCCAGATGGGTCCAGTTCCCGCTCCAAAGTGAGCACTAACAGTGGCATTGAGGGCCACTCCACAGCCAAGCTGTCTGCATACCACATGGGCATCATTTAGATCCCAGGAGTCATCACAGATAGTGCCCCAGGAACCCTCATGGTAGACCTCAACTCTTCCGGCACAACGATCTCCCCCATTTGCAAGGTTGATCTTTCTCAGCTCTACAGGGAAAAATATCTGTTAATAAGCAATCCAGTCTAAGCCTTTATTAAGTGATGGCATTGTATTAAGTGATGACATTGTACCATAGAGCATTTGTGCTGAAGACAAACTAAAAACAAAACTGCCTTCAAGGAGTTTCTCTTCTACTGAGGGAAATAGAGCAGGTGAACTGACAATAAGTCAGATACTGGGGCTCCTTTGGGAGCCATTCAGGATTTCTGAGCAGGGAAGTAAAAAGGTCAGGTCTGTGTCTTAGGAAGATGATTTAGGCAGCTGACTGTAAGGATGTGCTGCAGAGGAAAAAGACAGAAAGCTGCTGGAGGCCACATGAGAGGTGACAAACGAGCCTGAGTTGAGGAGTCCTCCACAATGGAAAGAAGACGAAGGGAGCTAAAGTAAAATCTGCAAGACTCAGAAACTATTTGTCTGTGAAGAGGATTGGGACTGGGAATAGACAGGAAAGACGGTGAGTTCGAGGTTGTGAACCTCGATGCTTATGAATCTAGATTACACTGGCATAGACTGAAAAGAGTTTCCAGGTGCTGCTTGCAATTCTTACCTGAACACAATGGTGACTGAGGATGGGCACTTTGGCACTGGAATTGAGCATCCCACTGGTTTCCTGAAAACACAAATCTGCTCAGCTGTAGGCAGGAGAAGACAGATCAGGTGATGTGCATATGTGTGTTATAAAGAGAGAGAGAGAGAGAGAGAGAGAGAGAGAGAGAGAGAGAGAGAGAGAGAGAGAGAGAGAGAGAGAGACACCCAGTTCCAAAGACAAATCCCTGCTCTTTGGGGTCCCTCTAAATGTTGATTGACCAGAAAGGAAGAGAATAACACTGTCTTTGTTTTGACACTCCCTCCCATGGACCTCTGTGACCACAAACCTTCTTGTCCGAGTTGCCTGCTCTCAAGGAAAGGTCTCCCAAGGAGACCTGGTCTCCCTTTGCCCCTGGATCCTAAATGGAAGATTATCTTCTCTTACCTGAGCAGTTCACAGAAGCAATATTTGTAGGGGAACAAATTGGGGCTCCCAAGGCAGTCATTGGACAACTCTCCAGGTGGACTTCAGTCCCTGAGCAATGAAATATGTGCCCCCATACAGGGCCTTTGGCTTTTCCAAAATATGCTCCTGTAGGTACTGAGACAGCAACTCCACAGTCAAGCTGCTTGCAGAGAACATTGGCATTGGTCAGATCCCAGTGGGAGCCACAGAGGGCTCCCCAGACCCCTTGGACTTGGATCTCAACACGCCCCTCACACCTGGAGTTGCCATCCACCAGTCGGAAGTCTCTGTACCCTGGGAAGAAGATAGAACCTTAGACAAGAGCCTGTGACCCTGGAAGCAAGGGGGAGGGCCAGACAAATTGTTCTCTGACTCTCACTTGAACAGACGATGCCAATGGTTCTGTTAAAGCTGCACTTCCTGCCATGAACGGAGCCTGTGGGACACAGTGTGATATGATTCTCATTGCCCTCACACTGCAGTTCCTCAGGCAGAACCTGGCCATTTCCTTCTCCAAAGTGAGCCCCATCGAGGATGGAGACAAGGGTGCCACACTGCAGCTCCCGGCACAACACGTTGGCAGTCTGAAGAGGAAAATCAGGACTGCAGACAGAGACCCAGCTGCCCTCATGCTTCACTTCCACTCTCCCAGAGCAGGGAAAATCTCCTCCACTCAGTCGTGGCTGCATGTGTTCTGTGAGACGAGAAAGCTCCAATAAAGACCTCATCTTGTGTTGCTGGAAAAGTGCACATATTTTTTTCCTGAGCCCTACCCTGATCTTCCAAGCCCAGTGGGTTTCCACCAGGAAGTCCTCTCCTTTCCTCCTCCCCAGGAGCTGCTGCTCTCCTGGGAACAATTCTTTGAGAGCCTGGACATTCCACTGAAGCTTTCTTGGAAAGCCTATTTCTTCTACATACACATATCAAGCACCTGCTATGTTACAATCATGGAGTACACTTGGCAGGGGACTTCAAGGTGCTGCCTATTCTATAGACTGACACCAATTGTGCCATACATGGAGCTCCCAATACAAGAAATCCATCGCAATGGAAGAATAGATATAAAAATAGACCATTTTGCGTATGAATTCCTTTCCCCAAATTTGAACGTACTCCATAGCCTGGTTCCATCCCATATTTAATTTATAACAAGGATAGTAATAATAATTGTCAGCATTGGCTTGCATAGAATGTCTAACTCCATCTTTATAGAAACTCTGTGTAGTATGAGATATATTTTGACTGCCATTTTACAGGAAGGTTAGAGAGGAGTGGAATGACTCTTCAATATCTGCAGTCAGATATGAACACAGTTCCCTTTTTACTTCACATCCAGCCTCCCAGCCACCATCCAGTGATCTTTGAAGGGATCCTCTTAGTAACTGGAAATCTCACAGGAAACCTCACCAGGCCCGGACACGGAAAGGATTGACAGATTGATAGCTCTTTCTCAATTCTCTTCAATTATCAAAGTGATCAGTAGGTTTGAGTTTTGAGGGACTACATCTAGCTCTTTATCCAAAATGGACTTACTGACCATCTTGCCTGATCATAAAGTGTCCAATGAATTTTTGGCACGATGACAGGCCACTACATGTGCTTTTATCCTTTGGTAATAGCTGGTTTATACATTTATAATGTCTAAATATTATCATTGGTAATGATTTTAGTTTTAATAATGGACATTTAAGTAGCATTTGAAGTTGGACAAGTGATCTCGATATGTAAAATCTCACTGGAGCTTCAGAATCACCTGATCCCTGTTTTTCATTTGATTTGCTAGGCACTGTTGACCCAGGAATTCCAAAGGTCGACATCACTCATAGAACTGGATGCCTAAGGATCAATGATTATTGCATGTAATGAAACCAGTCCTGCCCATTTATGGAAAGAGTTCCACTTATGGAAAGAGGTTTGAAACATAGCTAAAAGAGGTTCATTGTCCAAGGCAATCTGGATAGACTTTGCATAGAAAATACCAGCCACAAAAAAAGAAAAGAAAAAGAAAATACCAGCCACATCCAGAAAAAGAAATAAGGAGAGTAAATGTATGTCAGCGCAAACTATGTTTACTTCTTTTTTTCCCCCTTCTCCTGGTTTTTCTCTTTTGTTCTGATTTCTCTCTTCTAACATGATTCACAAAGCAATGTGTATTATAAATATAGATAGATAGAAAGATAGAGAAAGAAAGAGAAAAGAAAGAAATGACAAGGAAGGAAGGAAGAAAGAAGAGAGGGAGGGAAGGAAGGGAGGGAGAAAGAAAAGAAGGAAGGAAGGAAGTAGTACAAAAAAGAAATCCATTAGAATCACTGACTGGAAAATGTAGACATGTCTTTGTTGAGGGCCCTGGCATTACCCTGACAATGGCAGGGTCTCTGCTAAGACTCCTGATACTTATGTTCTGTATAAGTCTGTGTACTCCCTTTCTGGGGATGGGGAGAATCTGTGTCTCTGGGAAACTGAAAATTGAGCAAAATGGAGGAAAGGAGGCCAAGTGGGGCAAGGGTTGAAGCATGGTCTGGATTGATCATGCCTTGGCATATTGATGCTGAGGTTTTCTAATTGTGAAACCATTCAAAAGAGTAGTACAAATTTAATTCCTTCCTCCACAAGTTAAGAACAGGATATAGAGGAAGATAAGTCTACTTTGGAAAATGGTCTTTCCAGAAAAGACTGGGCTTTGCAATTTGAGCCTGATTGGGTCTGAAATAACTAGAAGTGTCCTGGGACCAGGAGGGCAGAGAGGACTTGTTTCCTATTCAGGAAGGAGTCGGTGGGCAGGCAGTTCTCAGGAAGAGGTTTGAGCCTTAGCAGAATTCCAGCAGAGAATTCTTGTTGCTGTGACCCCATCCCCCCAAATTCCCTACTTTTTCTCTACTCTGATATTTCCTTATTCTTATTGGGAAAAGGCACGTGTCACTTTTATTAAATGACTTCTTGGCCCCTAACAACTCACAACTTGTATGTTGTGTATGTAAGATTTAGGGCTCAGTCTGGTTTTGCTGCTGAAGCTGTCAAGGAAATGGTGACTATAGGTATAGGCTGGAGAAGAAGGTACAGCATCAGGAGAAAGCAGCTCCCCAGATTATCCAGGATTGCTCAGAATCATGATGACTGGAATCGGCTGAGGTCCTGAGAGGATCCTTGCCCATTTGCCAGTGGAGGTCTTGAGCCTCTTAGAAGTTAGATTTCCTCCCGTGGAGAATTTCTGGGATCAAAACTCACCTGAGCAGATGACAGCAGCTTTTTCATACTCCTGACAGGAAATCTTTTCCCATTCCCAATTCCCACAATCCCAAAAAGATTCCTCTTTTCCAAAGCATTTAATTCCAGTGATCCAGGTGTGCTCAGGGATGTCTTCAAAATTGGATTGGAAATCGATGCTGACAGCAGTTCCACAACCAAGCTGCCTGCAAACTACGGTGGCTTCATCCAGTGACCAGCTTCTTCTGCACACAATTCCCACCTCCTCACGGACTCTTACCTCCACTACCCCTACACATTGGCTGTTTCCCCCAAGAAGCTTCAGCTCCAGGGTAGATGAGTCTGTAAAAAGGACAGCAATTTCAGATATAAGCAAACCATGAGATATGCCATGACTGTGAGGAAGCCAGTCCCTACACAATATGCAAAACCCTGGTACCCCTACCCTAGAGACTTCAACCATACAAATAAAAATAAAAAGTAAAAGTGAAGGAGTTTGCCCAACACTTATTATCTATAAATGAATGAAGTGGCTTTTCCTCTGCCCTGCTATAGAAAAGTGAGAAAATTTACCCAAATACTGAATACCTTGAGAATTAGAATAGACCAAACAATTTTCAAGGCATTCAGTATTTGAGTAAATTTTCTCATTATTCTATGGCATCAATGGCCCATTCCCTCCCTCCCTCCTTCCCTCCTTCCTTCCCTCCCTTCATTCCTTTTTCTTTCCCTACTCCAGTCTCATATTTTTGTTGTTTGTTTATTTTCTTTATCTATTAGAAATTAGACCTTTCCTTCTTTTAAAATAATAGTCTTTTATTTTCAAAATACAAGTAAAGATAATTTTCAACATTCACCCTTGCAAAACCTTGTATTCCAAATTTTTCTCCTTTCCTTTCTCTCATCTTCCTCCCCAAGACATCAAGTAATCCAATATATTTCAAACATGAGCAATTCTTCTATACATATTTATACAATTGTCATGCTTATGGCTTTCCTTTTAATCCCTTTCATTCACCTGACAATGAATCTTGTTTTGCATATGACTGAACCCCTTTCTTCTCCCTCATTCTTGCCCCTTCTTTCTTTTCTGAGTTTAATGTATTTCTATACCTCAACTTTTATATCTGTTACATGATTATGTGTGTTAGCTTCAGTATTCCTTTGTTTGGTTCATATAAAGGTGAATTTCACGGGATTCCTGATTATCTCCTCAGTTCAGTTCCTTCCTCCATATTTACTACCTTCCGGTGCCTCTTTCTCTTCCTTCCCCTTGCATCTCCACGATAGTCCCCTATCCCCCACATTGTCTTTCTTCATCTGAGGACATTGGAATAGAACAAAGTCTCACTGATTCTCTGTCATATTTATTTGCTCTATGACCCTTGAAGACATTAGGATTTTGAGAAGACATTTGTTTCTTATTCTCCGGTTAACGTAGAATTAAAATCATCTCCACATAGTCTTTCAGCTAAACAGTTGGATGTACATTTTGATGTTTCTTGCTTCTACGTATTCATTTTTTAAAATCTACTAATTTTTGACCTTTTAATTAAAAATGCTTAAAAATCCCATGTCTCATTAAAGGTCTCTCTTCCTAAAGGATTTTCTCAGTTTAATGAGATAAGTTATTCTTAGTTGTAAGCCTTTGGTATACCAAATTTTGCTCTCATTTTCAATGGCAGCTACTAAGTCTTGTGTTATTTTAAACTGATACTTGAATTCTTTTTGTATGTTATTAATATTTTTTTATTTGACAAGAAAACTCTGCATTTTGGCTGTTGTGTTTTGAGGAGTTTTTATTTAAGGTTTCTTTTAGAAGATAAATGGCTTAAAGAATTAAAGAAAATAGCAAACTATTTTCATTTTGACCTCTGATTCCAAGAATTCTGGGAAGGTTTTAAGATATTTATGATAACTTAAAATATGGGATCCAAGTTTGTTTTTTCTTTTTAAATCATGGTATTCAGGAGATCTGATAACTCTTAGATTATCCCATTTTGACATGTTTCACAGGTCACATATTGAGCATATTTTGCTCTTCTTTGATTTTGATTGAATGTTTATTGTTTTATTGAGTCAGCTTTTAATTGTTTGGTCTATTCTAATTTTTAGGGCATTCAGTATTTGGGTAAATTTTCTCAGTGTGCTATCCATTATTTTCCTTAAGTATTCTACTTTTTATTTCTTGTTTAATTTCACCTATTGTTTCTTTCATAATTTTTGTAGTTAGAACTTTTTTTCTCTGAACCTCTACTTGGACTAATTGTGGAATTATGTTTCCTTTGAGATTTACCCCTTGGATGTCTCTCTGTAATTTTTCACAGCATTCATCTATTCATAAAATTATTCATCTATTCATAATAGGAGACTAAATACCTGGGTTGTGGGATACATGTATAGGTCAAATTCTAATCCCATAATCCTGATTAGTATGGACAGGCTGTGCCTGATCCTGAATTTGATGACCAAAATCATCCCACCATTAGCAAGAATTACCTGCTTGTGAGTCAGGGCCAAGCCTCCTGGCCCAAAAGGGGAAAAAAAAAATTTGGTAAGTCCCTTCCTCCCTTCCTCCCTCCCTTCCTCCCCTCCTTTCCCTCCTCTTCTCCCTTCCTTCCTCCCTTCCTTCCTTCCCTTCCTTCCCTCCCTTCCTTCCTCCCTTCCTTCTCTCCCTCCCCTCCCTCCCCTTCCTTCCCTCCCTCCCTCCTTCCCTCCCTTCCTTCCTTCCTTCCTCTCTCCTTTCCTTCCTTCCTTCCTTCCTTCCTTCCTTCCTTCCTTCCTTCCTTCCTTCCTTCCTTCCTTCCTTCCTTCCTTCCTTCCTTCCTTCCTTCCTTCCTTCCTTCCTTCCTTCCTTCCTTCCTTCCTTCCTTCCTTCCTCCCTCCCTCCCTCCCTCCCTCCCTCCCTCCCTCCCTCCCTCCCTCCCTCCCTCCCTTCCTTCCTTCCTTCCTTCCTTCCTTCCTTCCTTCCTTCCTTCCTTCCTTCCTTCCTTCCTTCCTTCCTTCCTTCCTTCCTTCCTTCCTTCCCTCCTTCTTTCCCATGAGAAAGAATAAATCATCTCCCAATAAATTATTTCCCCCAAACAACTCACCTTCCTTCTGTAATGTACCCCTGATCTGGGGTCTTACCTGAACACAACACTCCAGCATCCTCATAGTGTCCACAGTCATGGTTTTTCCATCCTCTGTGTTTGCAGCCCCAAATAGCTGACTCATTCCCAAAGCAGGAAACATCATCAAACCAAATGTGTTCAATGTCATCACTAGCATTAACTTTTATCAGGGCACTAAATGCAGAAGGGCATCCTGCTTGCCTGCATACCACAGCCCCAGCATTCTTGTTCCAGTTGTCATCACAGACTGTCCCCCACTGGTTATTTACTCTCACCTCCACTCGCCCTGAACAGGTGTTCATTCCACTTCCCAGTCTCAGGGCTAGTTCTGCTCCCTCTGCAACAGAAATGCACAAACATGTCAATGATGTGGGAAATTTAGAGACAGAAGTGAACGGAATTGTCCTATTGAGGAGAAGGACCTAAGTTGAAGAGAAGAGCCAGGTGAAAACCACAGGAGTAAGGCAAAGTTAGTTAGCCTTTGAATCCCTGATTTACAGTTTTTGAGGAAAGGAGTAATCTTTCACCAAAAGAAAAAATTACCTCATAATTTTAGTTAGGCATAGAATTATTAATGAAAAAAGGGATAGAGGAAATTTTGAAAGACATAATAGATTCATATATCATTGACTACATTCTGATGACCAAGAAATAAAAGGAATTATACATATGGATATACATACATGTAGATGGATACCTATATATTCAAATAGATGGCCGATAAATGGATGAGAAATATAGAAAAACAATGCTCAAAAGAAGAATCGTGAATATGGAAGAATATCCCAAATCACTAATTGTAAGAGTAACCTAATAAACAAATCTTGACAAAAAGGGTAAAAAGATAGGATTCATCCATGTTGGAGGAATTGTGGAAACAGTAATGAATTACTGCAAGATTTGTGAATTGAACTAACCAGTCTGAAAAACAAAGAATTATACAAAGAAAGTGACTACCAAGTTCATATTCTTTGACTCAAAAGAGTTCACTGTTTAGGATATAATGGAGTATATTCAGTATAAAAAGTCAAAAAAAAAAAAAGCTCTTATTAAAAAAAAAAGTATTTATGGTAACACATTTTGCAGAATTTTGTAATAATAGAAGACTGGAAAGTGGTGAATGACCCAAGAAGGTAAATTAGCTCTGGAACATGAAAGAAACAGAATCTTACTCTACTGTAAGGACTATTCTATATATTCAGTTCATGGGGGGAAGCAGGAATGGAAGAATCCAGGAATTAGCTAGAAATAAATACCTTTTAAATTAGGGCAGAGACCTAAATCTAAATATGCATGTTTCCCTAATTTATTAATAATATCACCTTTTACCTATACATACAAAAATATTTATAGCAACTCTCTTCTCTGAGCAAAGAATTGGAAATTGAGGTGATGCCCATCAATTGGGGAAATGCTGAATAAATTGTGGTATATGATTATGATGGAATATTACTGTTCTGTGGGGAATGATGAACAGGATGCTCTCAGAAAAACCTGGAAAGTTCTCCATGAACTCAAGAAAAGTGCCATGTACTATATACAAAGTAATAGCAACATTGTGGGATGATTAAAATGACTGCTATTATCAGTAAAAAAAAAAGTGATTCAAAACTACTTGTGATGAAAAATGTTATCCATTCCCAAAAGACTGATTATGTCTTAATACAGATTGAAGAATACTATTTAAAATTTTTTTTACTTTATTTTTCTTGAGGGTTTTTTTTTTCTTTTTGGAGGGGAGATCTATGTTTTCTTTCACAATCAGACTTTTATGAAAGTGTTTTGCATAACTTCATATATGCCTTCTTAATGAGGGAGTGAAGATGGGGAGGAAGAAAGAGAATATGGAACACAAAATTTAAAAAATATATTAAAATTGTTTTACATGTAACTGGATGAAATAAAAATATTTAAAATGAAGTGGAGAGGAAAAAAGAAAAGACTATGATATTAAAAGGCATCAATAAATTTAAATTTTGAAAATATCTTTAAATTCATACCCATTGTTACCACACCTTAATATTCATGAGATGTTAGTCTATGGCTCATTTCTGCCAGACTCTACAGTTTTCTAGCAATTTTTGTCAAATATGGGGTTCTTGCCCCTAAATTTTGGTTCTTTGGGTTTATCAAACACTATATTACTATGGCCATTTACTACTGCTTTGTGTAGCTACTCTTTTCCATTGATCCACCACTTTGTTTCTCAGCTAATCCCAGATTGTTTTTATGATTACCACTTTATAGTTTTGTTTGACATCTGGTATGGTTAGGCCACCTTCTTACACATTTTTTTTTTCATCACTTCTCTTGATATTTGTGGCCTTTTGTACCACAAATACATTTTGCATTTTGTTTTGTTTTGTTTTTAGCTTTATCAAACAAACATTTAGTAAGTATCTACAATGTGTTAGGTATTGTGCTAATTCTTTTGAAATTAATTGGCGTGGCACTGAATAAATTAATTTAGGTAGTATTGACAATTTTATTATGTTGTCCTGGTCTACTCATGACTGTCATCTGCTTAGCTCTATCTTATTTGTATGAAAAGTGTTTTCTAGTTATTTTAATTGAAATCTCTTTTTCTATCTCTTCTTTTTGGGTTTTGTTGATTATATACAGATATGCTGACAATTTTTTTGTGTTTATCTTGGATTCTGTAACTTTCATAAAGTTCATTGCTTGGATTAGTTTTTTTTTTTATTATTTGATCTTGGGGTTTTCTAAATGTATCATCATATCATTGGCAAAAAGGATAGTTTTGTTTCCCTATTGCCTATTCTAACTAGTTCACTTTATTTTTCTTATCATATTTTTATTGCTGGCATTTCTGGTACAATATCAAATAATAAAGTGGACATCTTTACTTCACCCAAGATCGTACTGGGAAGATTTCTAGTTTATCCCTATTAAAGATAATATTTGTTCTTGGTTTCAGATAGATACTACTACTTATCATTTTTTAAAAGCATCATTTATTTCTATATTTTCTGGTAATTTTAATTGGAATTTTTTTTTATTTTGTCAAAAGCTTTTTCTGCATAAAATATTATAATCATAAATTCTGTTATTGATATGATCAATTTTCTATGTGACGCTTTCTTGATATTGAGTCAATCCTACAGTTCTTATGTAAATCCTATCTGATCATGTTTATATAATTTTTGTGACATATTTCTATAGTTTTCTTGCTAGCATTTTATTAATTATTGTACTAAATATTCATTACAGCAGGGTTTTTTAAATTTTTTCCACTCACCACCCCTTTTGCCTGAGAAATTTTTATATGACCTCATGTGTATGTATGTATACACACACACACACACTCACACACACACACATATATATATATATATATACACACACATATACCTTTATGTATGTGAGTAGATAAACTAGATATATAAATCAAATATTTACTGAAAATAAATCATAAATTCATTATCCCCACATTTAGTTACAATACCCTATATGATAGTATTTAACATATACTTTAATATATTTAATATGTATGGGACTACCTGCCATCTAGGGGAGGGGGGGTAGGAAGGAGGGGAAAAGTTGGAACAGCAGTTTTTGCAAGGATCAATGTTGAAAAACTACCCATGCATATGTTTTTTCAATAAAAAGCTATAATTAAAAAAAAAGTTTAAAAAAAGTTTTTAAATACCCTATATGGGGTTGTGATCCTCAGTTTAAGGATCTGAACAATTTTAAGGAAATTGATCTATAGTTTTCTTTCTCCTTTTTTGCTCTCCCTGGTTTAGGAAAAAACCATATTTGTGAAAATGCCTAGAACTGAAAAATGGAGTGACTTATTCATGGAAGAGAAGAGAATAGTTGTTATGGGCCAGAACTCTAAACTTGAAACAAAGGATTCTTACAAGGTTCTAAGTTAGTGGAATTGATAGAGATAATGGTTATCTAATTAAGCATGGTTCAGTCTGATTGATTTAATCTTACAACAAATAATGGTTTCCTAGTGATGATTGGTTTATACTCAGTGTGGAGCATATAAACTGGGACTAAGAAAGCCCTCAGGGGCAGAGGTAGAGAAGACAAAGGACTGGTGGCAGAAGCTTAAGCTCTCAGAACCAAGGAGAGAAATTCATTTCGATCTTTGATCTTTCTGTTGTCTGGCCTGGCCTCTTGAACTTCCCCCACTGAGACCAAGGCTGTCTGAAAGGCTCTCCAGGAAGCTGACCAGCCCCAGGAAGGAGAAAATAAAGGATGTGGACTATAAGAAAGCTAACTGGGCCCCAGGAAAGGAGACAAGACTTTGAAAGAGATAAAGGATTTAGATTTTAACCCCTAGCTACTTGTGTGGTGAATACTGAACTGAAAAGAAGGCTACTCCCAGAGACCCCAGGAAAACCAAACCAGAGAACATTACAAATAGTGTTATTGATTTGCAGAGTATGGGGAAGGTGTGATGTTACAAAGTATTTGGAATGCCAAAAAGAAGATTTTGTATTTTAAGGTATAAGTGATAGGAAGTCATTGAAATTTATTGATTAGGGAGTGAAATTGTTGAACCTGTGCTTTAGAAAGACAATTTTGACAGTTCACAGTGGATGAACTGCATGAGAGAGACTTGTAGTCAGCCTTCCAATTTTATTATTCAACCCAAACTGCTTTCTCCAGAGTTAGTATATAATCTCTTAGTTGCTAAAGCTAATGGCATCTCTTCAGTTCTCACCTTGTCTGACTTCTCTTTAGCCTTTGACATTATTGATCATTCTTTTCTGGACTCTCTTTTCTCTCTGGGCTTTCAAGAAATTGCTCTCCTGTTTTTTTTTTTGTTTTGTTTTGTTTTGTTTTGTTTTGTTTTGTTTTGTTTTTATGCTTCTCTGACTACTCCTTAATCTCTTTAGCTACATCTTCTTGTAGGATCCCCCTAAAGTTCTGTGTTGTGTCCTCTTTTCTTCTTTTTCTATACTATTTCACTTAGTGATCTCATTAATTGATTTCAGTTATCATCCTTTTTGCAGATAACTCTCACATTTGTGTGTCTAGCCCTAACATCTGTCCTGTGATTTCTAATCATATATCGATTATAGCCTACTAGACATCTTGAACTACATATCCCATAAGTATGTCAAACTCAACAGGTCCATAAATGAATTCACAATCTCCCCCACAGCAATCTTCACCTCTTTGTAATTTCTGTATTAATGTGGAGGATACCACCATCCTTCCATCACCCAAGCTCACACCTTAGATATCATCCTCAACTCTCTTTCCCCCATATCCAATTCATTATCATGTTTTGTTTATCCTGCTTTCATGATATTTCTTGTATATGCCTATTCTTTCTTTTGCTCTTGGCACTTATTACCTCATATTTGTTCTGTTACCATAGTCTGCTGGTTGATCTTCCTGTGTTAAGCCTTTCTCCCCTCCATCCTCCACTCAGTTGTTAAATTGATCTTCCTAAAGCATATATCTGACCTTGCCACCTCTATTTTATAAAATCTAGCAGCTTTTCACTGATTCCCCAAATGAAGATAAAAGTCCAATTTTGTTTCTCTTTAATACATAGACTTTCCCTCTAAGATTATCTCCATTCTCTTTGATCTATATATTGTTTGGGTATAGTTGCTTGCATGTTGTTGTCTCCCCTATTAAACTTGGAGCCTTGGGGATTCTGGGAAGATAGTGGAGTCAGTCAGAAAATTCTAAGTTCTCCAGATTCCCTTCACAAACAAGATGAAATGAAGCCTGAGAATGAGCATAAAGTAACCAAAATAATCAAGAGTTGGAAATAGAGCAGTAGTGCTCCAGGGACAAATGCAAAACTGAACCAAAACAACAACAACCAAAAAAAAAAAAAAAAAAAGATCCCCAGGATGGAGAGGTTCAGCTAGGCTGTCTTTGCTGAAACAAACAAGATCTGAGGACAGATGGGTTGGGAGGTAGTCTCAGCCTCAGACACAGGAATTCTTACCTCATAGACTGTGTATGTGTGTGTGTGTGTGTGTGTGTGTGTGTGTGTGTGTGTGTGTGTATGTGTAGGAGATGGGTTTCCTATATTTGAGCTGAGGAAGATTGAAAGTCCCTTTTGAGGGAAGCCAGACAGTTCTAAGGAACAAGAACATTTCCAACATAGTATGCTTGGACCCTATCTGTGACTTCAAAGAGAAAAGAACTGCTGAGGTTGAGTCCTGGACAAAGCTCAACAAATAACAGTAAGAATGATCTGAGTCCAGTCACCATCTCCCACACCCTAAAACTTAAGGTTATTACAATATAATAAAAAACTACTAAAAATAAAAATGAAAAAGAACAATCACAGCAGAAAGAACCCAGCTATAGGCAGATACTATAGGAAAAAAGAAGATGAAGGTTCCTTTTCAGGAGAGGCTATTGAAGCAAAAAAAAAATTATCTTAAAAATATGATCACCTGCTCAAAAAAGAGACATTGGAAGAATTTTTGAAGGACTTTAAATATCAAATAATAGAAATTGAGGGGGAAATAGACAAAAAATAAGAATCTAAGAAAACCAAGAAAATTATGAAAAGTTTACCAACTAAAAAAAATTATCCTTAAGATGAAAACAACTCCTTGAAAACTAGAATTGTGCAAGAGGTAGTGAATTGTGAAATAGGACACCAAGAAATAATAAAACAAAGTAAAAAGAATGTGAAATATCTCATGAGAAAAATAGCCCATCTGGAAAACATCTAGAAGAGAATCAAAAAACAAATTGAGAAAAGGAATCTTGATACAATATTACAAGAAATAATTAAGGTAAATTGTCCTGAAGTGTTAGAACAAGAGGGGAAAGTAAGAATAGAAAAAATAAAATCCACTGATTACCACCTGAAACAGTTTTCGTGATGAAAACTTATAGGAATATTATAGCCAAATTTCAAAATCTTCAGATTAAGAAGAAATATTATCAGCAACAAGCAAAAAGAAGATTAATAAATTCAAATATGGCAAAATCACAATTAAAATTACACAAGACTTAGCAGCTGCTACACTAAAAGACCACAGTTCTTGTAATACCATATATCAAAATACAAAAGAACTGGAGATGTGTAACCTACCCAGCAAAGTTAAGTATATTCTGGAATGGAAAAAAAAATCATTGCATGAATTGACAGACTTTCAGGATTTTGTCATACTTGAAAGAAGTAAGAATGCTTCAAAGGTCAAAACCATTTGTGTCAGAGTCCAGAGATTTCTGTTTGGGGGCATAAAGGAGTTTCTATTTGGGATCCAAGACTTACCTGAGCAGAGGACAAATACATCCTCATCATGATGACAGTTATGTTCTCCCCATCCACTGTGTTGGCAGTTCCAGAGAGCTGATTCATTACCATGGCAAGAAACTTCATCAAGCCAAATGGGCCCAGATCCATTTTTGGTATCCCCAAGGAAATGAAGAACTGATCCACATCCCAGCTGTCTACACACTGTGGAAGCCTCGGTATTGCCCCAACTATCATCACACACAGTCCCCCACTGTCCTTTGACTTTTATCTCCACTCTGCCTTCACAGCGATTAGACCCATCTGCTAGCCTCAGTTCCAAGTCTTCTTCACCTGCAGCAAAGGAAAAGATATAATCAGAGAAGAAATTTCACTGAGTTTGTTTCCCAAGGTATTTAGGAGTGTGTGCCCACTTACAGAGAGAACTGGGAAGGGGGGTGAAAAGGGAAATGGAATCACGAAAGACAACGCTTAGAAAGACTCTGAACAGCCGTGTGGCTGTGTTTATGGGAAATAATTTGGTAGTTCAGTGGAAAGATCTTTGGACTCTGGTCAATGAAAAGCTTGAGTCTGAATTCTCCTTCTAGCATTTATCAATTTTGTGATCCTGTGGACAAGTCTTTAAATCATTTTGAGCCTCAGGTTTCTCATCTATAAAATTCGAATTATAATAATTGCAGGAACTACCTCATAAGGATGTTGTAAAGATCCAATGAGACAATCAATATTTGTGAAGCCTTGTTGAAACTTTTAAAGTCCACTACAAAGATTAGCCACCATCATTGAGCATCATCAATGCTACTGCCTTCAAAGTTAGTAATTAACATCTCTCTTTTTCTCTAAGGGGATTAAAAAAATCCTTGAATACCAATGGAGCCTTCTATTTAATTGAGAGCACTTGGCACATAGTTACAACTGAATTAAAAGTTAAAGGAGAAATTGATGTCTATGCTTCAGAAACTGCTTGTGTCTTTCTCCACCTGCACATGCCTATGTGTTCCACATGAACATCCGGCATTCCTGTTGTCTTCTGGATGTTCAAGGTAACCTACTGAAGTATCTATATCTGACATTCTTCAGAGAGAATTCCACTTTCTTGATTTATTCCCCATTTGTAAAACTTGATTTCATCTATCAAACTGTTGCCAAGGTGTTGATAAATTAATTCACACTAGAATATTATATACAAACTGATAAAGGAAAAATATTACCACCAGAAGCAGCTTTGGATCTCTCCTCTTATTAGAAAAGGGCTTAAATGTGGTATCAGTAACAGATTTTGCCCACTGATAACTAATCTGAGTAAGTATGAAAATTTGAGATTGTTATTAGAAAGGTAGGCAGTTGATAAGACTTTTTTTTGGGCCTTGACAAAACACAAAATATGATGAAGTAGTTATTCATCTTGTGGAGACTTCTTTTACTTCTACAGTGGTTGTGCTGGGATTGGTGGGAAAGGAGAAGAGGGGTATTAGAGACTACATTCTCCTAGTTGTTGTCTAGTTGTTCTAGTTACATACAACTATTTGTGACCCCATTTGGTGTTTTCCTGGCAAGGATACGAGAATGAGTTATCATTTCCTTCTCTAGATTATTTTGACAGATGAAGCAAACGGGAAAAGTGGCTTATCCAGTCACACAACTAATGAGTTTCTGAGGTCATATTTGAACTCAGGAAGAGAAGTCTTCCTGACTCCAGGTCTGGTATTCTATCCACTTTACCTCCTAGCAATCCCTGTTTCAGTTTCTCCTCAAATAAAATGGGAGTCATAATAGCATCCATATCCAATAATTCATGGGAAGATCAAATGAAATCATATATGTAAAATGCTTTGCAAACCTTAAAGTGCCATATAGATGGAAGCTAGTTAATTTTATTTAATTTCATCAGCAAAGTGCTCAAGAAAAGTTATATTTTTATGCAGTAAATACAAAGGAATACAATGAAGCTCCACAGGAACTGGACTGAGATTATTAGAAGAATTGGCCCAGTAGTCCAGTGGTAAACCAGCCTGGCTGATTGCTGAGTCTGCATCAGGATAGACCAGACTCGTAGTAGCCTGAAGTCTCCACAGTGAGCACTGAATAAAGCTGCATCTGCTTTAGGGGAAACTCAGGAAGACTGTGCAAAGTCAGAAAAGTATTGCCAGTGAACAAGACTTCTAACTTTGAACCCACTTTTCAGATTCTATGAGTACTTGTGGGGAAAAGTGTCACAAACTTTTGAGGGGATTATTCATCTTAAGAATTCTTGCTTTAGCTAGATGGCACAGTACATAGAATGCGGGCCCTGAAGTCAAGAGGACCTGAGTTAAAATCCACCCTCAGACAATTAAGACTTCCTAGCTGTGTGACCCTGGGCAAGTCATTTAACCCCAAATGCCTCGGGGGGGAAAAAAGAGTTCTTACTTCCAAGGCAATCCCAGTAGACTTTGGATAGAGGACACCATCTGCATCCAGAAAAAGAATTATGGAGACTGAATATAAATCAACACATGCTGTGTTCACTTCTTTTTTCTGTTTTTTTTCCACTTCTCTCATGGTTTTTCCCTTTTTTTCTGATTTTTCTCTCTCAATATGATTCATAAAGCAATGTATATTAAAAATAAAGAATTTTTAAAAATTTAAACAATTTTTACTATGTCATCTTAGTAAATACTAGTTTTTCAAATTAAACCAAGTCTGGCTGGCTCATTGATATCAGCTGATAATGGGGGTATAGCCACACTCAGCTATTCCTAAACCCAGAACTTGGATTATTTAGGGCTATTCATAGAACTGTGAGGTCCTAATTGCACCAAACGTACAGCCAGATGACTTGCATGAAAATTTTGGCCCTGCCACTTACTGCTAGTTTGCCTTTGGACAACAAATCACCCAACATAACCTAACCTTAGTTTCTTCATATATAAAAAGTTATAAAGAGTTATATATATGTATATATAAAGAGTTACACAGAATGACCTCTTAGAGATATCATTCCTTGTTTGAATCTCTCACAAAAATATCTTTCAAGATATTTTTGCATCCTGACTTTAATTGTCTGTTAACTATCCCTTCCACCTTGTTCTAGTGTAGAAAATTGATGGACACTGCTAAATGTGATTTTAAAAATAATTTTAAAAAACTACGAAATGTGATTTAAAAATAAAGGAATGCATGAATAAATAAGTACAAAAAAGGATGTGAGCTTCCATGATCTGCAAGAAAGCTGGCCACTATGAAGATGAAGGAATTAAGATTATCCAATGAAATTGAGACTTCTGAGGCTTCCTTATAGATCATGAAATAGCAAGAAATTCCCAGAGGTTTCCAAAAGAAAAATTGAAAATAAGATCTCAACAAGCAGAATCACACACACATACACATACTCACATAGCACAGATGGAAAAGCATTGAAGAGACAGTGAGATATCTCCCCAAAGAAGAGAGGCAGACAAAGTTGGACCCCCAAATTCCTGAAATGAAAGGGCGTTTGCACCAGCTTGCCGGGCCAAAGATATCAGGAATGGAATATGCTCATGTTGGTTGCTAGACCTTGAGGACCTGAGTCACAAGAACAGGAATCGAGTAGTCTTGAGCAAGGATGAGACCACCTGAAGAAGCAGAGAATGAGGATTCTACTCCCTGCCCTCATCCCCCTGAGGAAGTGTACCCAGAAAAGGGATGGCTACAGAGCTACGTGAAGAAGAGTTCCTGGGCTGGCTTGGAAAGGAGGGGGAAGAACCAGGTTCCTCAAGGGAAACGAGCCCCCAAGCATGGCCTAGAAAAGACTAGACTTATCACGTCAGACCAGAGTCTAATCCACCTCCAGTTCAATGACAGCTCCCTGGTCTTGAAGGGAATCCTCCAGGTAGGGAACCCAGGAATGGGGTGCTTGGTGTCTCCTCAGCCACGAATCATTAGCCTTGAAGGGTTAAGGAAATCTTTGCTGGGTTCATGAGCCAGGGTCCAGGCAAGATAAATAGGTCCTCCAGATGGATCAAGCAGGGAACTAATGGCCACCAGGCAGCAACAAAGACAAAACCTCTGCAGGGAATGGCAGCCCAACTCCCAAGGGAACAGGGGTAAGGTGGCCTAGCTAATCAGAGAGGGCCTTATGCCCCTTACACACCAGACACAGTGGCAGAAGATAGGAAAAGGGCCTTGTTGGCCATCCCCAAATACCAGTTTTGTCCTTGTCCAATCTAGGAGAAAGTCTCCCTGCCCATTTGAGAGGTGTCCCTGTCAGGAGCTCTAGTCACCCCTGGTGAGACCCCTGGCTGGCTTGGGGAAACTTCTGCTCACCAACTCTTCCTGTAGCACGAGAGTGAGCAAAGACCTTATCCAAGTCTGTTCTGGAGGGTAGTAGGAAGGCTAGGAGGAATTTAGTGGTTCAGCCCCGGTGCTCACACCTTAAACTGCCAAGCTGCAGAGGGAAGCTTCATCCCACTCTCCCCAACTGTAACCCTGGAAAAGGGCAGAAAGATGAGATGGGAGAGGGTAGAGCAGTACCTGCCACTCAGAACTCCTTGCTGAATCCAGGATTTAAAAAACCTCAGCATAACCAAGGGTGCCAACCATCTGGGACAAGCTTGGACTCCAGTGTGCCCAGTGGGCTTGGGAGAAAGACCCTAAGGAGACAGAACTCCTTTAGGAACTATCCCTGTTTCCACTCACTCAGTTTCTGAAAGCCAATTCTGATTCTAGCCCTAATTCTCAAAATTCAGTTTTTAAGAGATTTCTCATTGGAGGTTTTGAGAAAGTGCAAGTGAGACTTACCTGTGCAGGTCACTTGGGCATCTTGACTGTGAGTGCAATTATGCTCCCTCCAGCCATTGTGTCTGCAGTCCCAAAGTGTAGATTCACTCCCATCACAGGAAACACCAGCCATCCAGAAAGGTGCAGGTGCCACAGTCATATTCCTCCACCCAGGGATGATGAAGGTAGATGGACATCCCAGTTGCTTGCAGACCACAGAAATCTCATTTTTTTCCCAGCCATCATTGCACACTAAACCCCACTGACCCTGGAATTTCACCTCCACTGTCCCAGCACAACTGCTGTTCCCGTTGGCCAGCCTCAACTCCAAGTTAGACTCTCCTGCAATAAACAAGGCTTGAATCACTGGAGAATTCACAGGAAATTCAGCATAAATTCTATGATAATTTAAGGTCCCTTTGACATCTTTTCCCCCCTTCCATTTCCATTTCCAGAGGTTTTCACCTCTATCCCTGGTGAGCTCTAGGAGAAGCAATTCCTGCTTTCAAAAAGCATTGAGAACTTCAAAATGAAACAAGCCCTCAAATGGTGCTTCTATTCAGTGACTTATTTGACCTCTATTCTCTTCTTCTGCTCTCAACCATAATTATGATATGACATCCTTCCATGGAATTTTTTATTTCTAAAACTTCAGGTCCCCAAACTTTTCCCACAAAGATTTACTCACTATCTGAAAGCCTGGTGATCTTGGGGACCTTGGAATGAATGGAGAGGCCATGTGGTATATTGAATAGAATACTGTACTTTAAATACTTGAAAGAATTGAATTATTGAAAGACTTTGGACTAGCCATGTGACCACGGCCAAGTCACTTACCCTTTTTTGAGTATCACTTTTCCCCTTTGTAAAAATGAAAGCAGTAACAACTATAGTACACATCTCACAAGTATTTCCAGGAAGATCAAACCATAGTATATGTCCTAATGTATTTCAGTCATGTTCAGGAATAAAAATTTTCAGAACGTCCTCTTTCATAAAGATCAAGGAAAATGATTCCATCTAATTTCTCCTATTTCTTATTTACTTCAATAAAGTTTCCTCCCAGCCAAAAATTTAATCCTCGATACACTTTTAAAAAATATTAACTTCAGGGAGGGCCTGGGAAAGTAGAGGTAGAGGGATAAGAGGAAAATTTAAATGATATAAAAACAAAATACGCCAATACAAATGTACTAATAAAAATGCATCAACTTCTTTTATATCAGATATAAAATAAGGAAAGATGGTTGAAAGATGAAGGGAGGAGATCAAAAAGGATACTATATAAAAAGAGGCACATTAATGCACTCCTTACTGGAGCTCAGAATTGGTATGAGCATTTTGAAAAATAATTGGATATTATGTAAAATATATATAATTAATTATGTAATTAGTAATTGTTATGTAATAATTATACATTAATTATTAATTAATGTCATATATAATATTAATAATGTTATACATAACAATTATTACATAATTAATAATATATAATTTATATATATATATAAGTAAGGATATCATATCATTAAAAAATTTTTTTAAAATTTCTATCTTGACCCAGAGTTGACCAAGGGCATTTTTGAATGGAAAAAAAAAATCTGCATTTGCAAAAATAAAAAATTCAAAGACACATTGTGATAACAGAAATTTGGCAATAAATCAATTGATTTCTAGTAAAGAATTAGTAAACTTTAAGATATTCATGTAATGGCAAAATGCATCCCATAATGAGTCCCAGGGAGGAATCCAAGAAATATCCTTCAAGTGAGCCAGAGAACAAAGAGAAATGAGATGACTTGCCCCATGATCACTAGCCAAGAACAAGGTCAATGTTGGCTCCAAGTGGAGTGAAAGCAACAGTATGACCTTCAGGTTGAGGTTCTGGGCAGCCCCAGTGAAAGCCCTCAGGAGTCTTGTTTCTTCCTTGTTTTCAGAGACTAGATTGTGTGTAGGACCAGTAGGATCAATGACCACTTGATAGAGTACTTCCTTGAAACCAGAAGGATCAATAACAACATGGTCTTGTGCAGGACATTTCTTGTTTTATTCTCATCCCTTTCTCACCATTTTGCCACTGTTTCTGGGGCCATTTCATTCTATTGCTGAGCTATCTTTTTAACTGTTGTGACAGAGATGCAAAACAATTTCTAAAAGAACATTAGTGAAACATTTTTCAATGGACAGAAAAACATACATAAGGGGGTGCCAACAAATGGCAATTTGGTTACTCTCTTGTAAATAAAAAACATATCCATCCATCTATCTTTGCTTATCTGTCTATTCCAAAACCAAAACAAATATAAGGAAACCTCAGAGTTTCTAATAAAAGGCTTGTTGTTGTTGTTGTTGTTGTTGTTGTTGTTGTTGTTGTTGTTGTTGTTCTTCTTCTTCTTCTTCTTCTTCTTCTTCTTCTTCTTCTTCTTCTTGTTCTTCTTGTTCTTCTTGTTCTTGTTCTTCTTGTTCTTGTTCTTGTTCTTCTTGTTCTTCTTCTTGTTCTTCTTGTTCTTGTTCTTGTTCTTGTTCTTGTTCTTGTTCTTCTTCTTCTTCTTCTTTTTCTTCTTCTTCTCTCTCTCCTAGTGATTCTTATGTTCACAATAAAATGAAAAGATAGCCTACTGGTGTTTCTAGGTAATCAGCAGAGGCTGAGCATCTCTGCACTTTAGCCCACAGTGTAATCATGTCTTGAACTTGCAAAGAGTAAGAGAGGCAGCATAGCTTCCTAGGCAAAGTCCTGGCTTTAGAATCAGAAGTCCTGATTTAGAGGTCCAGTCATTATGAACAAAGCAGGGAGCCTCCTGGAGTCTCCTTTTCCTCCTCCCCATGACAAGTGCAAAGATTTATGCCCTTTCTGCCTCTTGGAGAAAGGCTTGGTAAGCCATCCAGGGCTAAATACAATTGGGTCACCAGCCACCTTCATTTCCATGAATTCTGAACTCTCTCAGAGTTATTCCCACTCCCCAACACATTAACTCAAGAGGTGTTTTGCTTTTGGTCAGAAGAGTTCCTGTACATCAAATCAAAGGTTTTTCCTTTGTAACTTATATTCAGCATTCCAAAGTCCTTCCTCTGGTGCCAAGTAGAATGAAGTGATTGTTTATTCCAGAAATGGGCCAACCCAGTACTCACCAACACAGCTGGTAATAAAAGAGTCAGTCAAGAACAGGATGGGGAGCCCATAAATCCAGGGGTTCAGCTGGGGCCAGTAGCTTCTAAACTCTGTGGGGACAAGGAAAACACTAAGAATGACCCTCAGTGGACCTCAGAAGTGTGGGCTGGCCACATAGCAGAGCTATTGACTTTTCTATCAGGGTGGCAGCTTGGGGGTGCTGCAAGGGATGAAGTGCTGGAAGGCTCAACTTCCTGAATTCAAATTCAGCCTCAAATACTTCCCAGATGTGGGACCCTGACTAAATCCTGTTTGCCTCAGTTTCTTCACCTATAAAATGAGCTGGAAATAGAAATAGCAAAGCACTCCTGTATCTTTGCTAAGAATACCCCAAATGGGATCATGAGCCACAGGGACAACTGAACAACAACAGAATGACTTTTCTGCCAAATAACAAAGTTGTGACTTAAGAGCCCAGTGTTGATTCTAGAGAAGCTCAGAGCAGTCTGCATGGATTCTGAGGAAGTGCTGGTAATGCCAGGGTGCCAGGGTACTGGGGGACTTGTAGGGATGGCTTTCCCACTAGCCCATCCACAAATCAAGCTTCAGATTATGTGAGAGCCACTTTCCTCTGCTGTGCTCTGATGTGTGTCAAGATTTCCTGAGTGTATGTTTTTGGGTCTCTTTAGAACGCTGCCTTATTGTTATGTACCAAAGCCTCCTTGCCCCTTCTCTATGCCTATCTCTTCTCAACAGCTGCTGCCCTTGGCCCTGTCTCTCTGCCCTTTCTCCATGCCCATCTCTTCCCATAAGCTGCTACTTTTGTTCCTAAGTCCTTGACTTTGCTCTCTACCTGTTTGTTTCCCCTGTTTTATAATCTATCCATAACAGAGATCACGGTAGAGGTAATCCACAAAGAACAACCTCCACTCCCACTTCTCCCTAATAGACAGAAGCAGCAGAGCATATAGACACACTCTGTATGGCTGAAATTTGCTGAGTCCAGCCTTTCACTTCATTGGGTTAGCTCCAGCCTTGCTTCTGAACCCAGCAGCACTCCACGTGGGTGCTGAGCAAGGCAGAGCTGATGTTCTTGGGGGAAAGTTGCTGATGGGGAGGAGCTGCGTGATGTGCATCCACTAAGGGATGGCCACAATATTCCACAGAGTCTTGGTAACTAGGGTGTTAGTGGTCAGGCCCCCATTAATTGCTAAATCACTGGTCCCTCACCGGTTATTACTGAAGCAATCCAGGTACATTGATGATGGTTCCTCACCTCCTCCTTTGCTATCAAGTCCCTGAGTATGTTCATTGCCCTCCATCATTGGCATTATAGAGACATAACGAAACACTTATTTTCTCCAGAAGCAAAATTTAAGGGGAGTAGCAGTATCTGTAGCAGGGCACTGGGAGATGGTGCTCCTGGAGTTCTGGTCTCCATAGCCTCCAAGAGACAGGTGCCCACAAAGTGAGCCACAGGGATTGGGAAGCAGCTACTCCCACCTCCACTCCTCCACCAGGCCATGAAAGCCTCTTTAGCCATGAATTCTGAACTCTCTCAGAGTTATTCCCACTCCCCAACACATTAACTCAAGAGGTGTTTTGCTTTTGGTCAGAAGAGTTCCTGTACGTCAAATCAAAGGTTTTTCCTTTGTGACTCTGCCCTGTGGCCCTTCCCTTGGATGGACTCTTTCTTCCCAAAACATCTATTTTAAGAGGAACAGATGCCTAAGTCTTCCTTTGCTTTTCTTCATGCTCCCTTCTGTTGTCTCTGGACTTTCATGACCTTGCAGGCATCTTTTCTCTCCAGTTCTAATGCTTTTGGCTTCTTTTTCTGGTCTTTCTCCTCCAACATGAATGTAACACCTGGAGGTAGGAGCTGTTTAACTGCTACTGTTCCTACCCCCAGGTCTTAGCACAAAGTCTGGATTAAATATGTATATCTCTAAAAAAAGATTCTTTAACTTGTTTGAAAAGAAGGATGTGGTTGCCTCAGAGGAGAAGCATAGGACAAAGCCTGAAAGCTAGTTACTTTCAACTCTAAGTTCCTTCTTCAGTTCACCCAGAGCATTTTTGTATTAGCAAAAGCAAAGCTTTGAATCTGCCTCAGAAAATTCAACGCAGATTTAAGCAGCTAATATGTGCAGTACCCTTGTTGATACCCTCATTCCTTTTTGCATGCACCTTGTATCTCCTAATGAGGAAGGAAGCTTTAAGAGGTGGGTGTTGCACTGTTGAGGCCTCTGGATTCCCCCAAAATTAGACTTGGCAGGTAACTGGGTAGCTAAGGACAAAGCAGGTCACGTCTCTGAGCTTTTCTTTTCTTGGTCTCAAAAGTAGGGATGTGGGGCAGCTAGTTGGCACAGTGGATAGAGCACCAGTCCTGAATTCAGGAGGACCCGAGTTCAAATCTGGTCTCAGACACTTAACACTTCCTAGTTGTGTGACCCTGGGCAAGTCACTTAACCCCAGCCTCAGGGAGAGAGAAAAAAAAAAGCAGGCATGTGCATAATGAGAAGTCATCTTTCAGAGTTATCTAGACTCAATGACAGAGTAGTGAGTGGGGCTCCACAAACTGTAAAACACTTCAAAATATCAACAGGTATTGCTTTGAATGATAGGGGAAATTCTATTTCTATTCTGAAGGGAAGGGACATGGAATTACTCTCCTTGAAGATAGGGGTTCTTTTCTTGGTCTTGAAGATGTAAGAAATAATTCTCCTGAGTCTAACAGCTCTGCTGCCCTACAGTGCCATCACTCTCATTGGTATTATGTTGGCATTTTTAAAAACAGGGGCTACATTCTTGATCTTAGCCTTCTGGACTAGGCTGTTTTTCCCTGAGGACAAAAGGTATATGGTGATTACTCTTCATTACAGGGTCTCTCCTGCTTTTCTTGTTGAGACTATTTCATTATGATTCATGAAGATAGAAGTTCTGTCCCTTTCCTTTCCCTTCCTACTACTAATTTCAAGCTCACAATTCCCAGTCCTGGGCTCTAGGAAATACTCAGTGAATACTGCTTGATTTGCATTGCCAGAATGCTTCTATGTAATCCTCTATAGCAGAGATTCTAGACTTAAATTTCTCATTCTTAGCTATGTTCCTTTTCTCATCTGTCTCCTTTCTTTTTTCCTTCCTTTTTTCCTTCTGTTCATTCTTCCTTCCTTCAATTCTGACACCCTTGTTGACCTTCATCCCTTAGCTCCAGTCTTCATCATGTTGATCCTCCACTCTTATTTTCCATTGAAACCTCATTTTGCCTCCAGGACTATATTGAGCTCATCAACAATTTCCATATGCTTTCTACATCTCCTCTCTGCCTCCTCACCCCCAAGTTCTTGCTCACTGATTCACAGAAAGACTCCTACATTGCTCCCAAAGATGAGAAACTCACGTTTGCGGGGAGAATCAGCAGGTGGTAGCCATCTGTTTCTAGTCATCTCTGCCTGTGTCTTGAGAAGTCAGTAATGCTGAAATCTCTTCTCTATCTTCTGCTAAAGATGCTGACCCAGAGAAGGAGACCATCTGAGCTTGGCCAGTCACCTTTCCCTGCTGGAAAAGCATGAGTTGAAAAATGGAAGTAGAGTTAATTTAGAAGAAGGAGAAGTCTGCCCAAGAACTGCTATTCCCATTTATACTCACGAGTTTAGTTTGTGCTAGTTGTTCTTATCAGGGAACAAGGAACAATAAAAGGAAATTGAGAAACTTGACCCCCAGAATTTTTAGAGAATAAGAATGCTTTAAATAACACAGTAGTTTTGATGAATTGTCATTTTTTTTTCGTTTTGTTTTTGATTTTTACTTTGTTGTATGTATATAGTCTTACAAAACATAAGGCTATTATCCTTCAGCCTAAGGAGGAGGGGAAAAAAATCAAGAAAATCCAAAGAAACCCCCCAAAATCAACTCAGTGTCTAAGTGGCAAGGATTCTGCTACTCTTGGTATCTCGATAGATATGAATGTGATCTACCTCAGTTACATACTCACTTGGTGACCCCAGTCAAGTGACATGATTTCTGGTTATGTCCAAACCATGTTGCCATTTTCCCACCCTTTTTGCTTCTGCCATCAGAAAGTAAACTCCTCAAGGACAATAACTGTCTTGATTTCCTTTATTTGCTTCTTCCCTGATGCCCAACTCATGCAGGAAGGACAATGGGTCTCTAGAAGATTATACATACTTAGCATACTGCTAGAGAAATACAACATACCTAGTAGTAGTGTAATGGTGGAGAAACTAAGCAAGATAGAGATTAGAGAATATTTAATAATTTATTAAATGGAGAGATATACTGGGACCAACAGGTCTATGTTTGGTCCCAGGGCTGAATGAGACTGGTCTCCAAGAATCCAGCAAACAGAGTTCTCAATGACATATATAAACGTGGCTCATTCACAGAGGGTAGACTGAGGTAGGGGTGGAGTCAGGGTACTCAGAGAAGGAATGGGATTCTGCCAGGGTGGGGTGAACCACCAGAGATGGGATGACACAATCAGGGGGGCGGCACCCTGGACATGGGGAGAGGCATCTTGATAAGACAGTATCTGACATTCCCATAGCTTGGGATAGGGAGAGGCATTCTGATATTCTAAAACACAAGATCTTTTATCCTTATCAAGTATTCTGATAAAGAGAGAGGGGAGGTTTTGCTGAACTGAGGAGCAGGGAAACCCAGGTAGGACTGAGTTCATAATTAGGGAAACTGAGTCAGGACAATAAAAGAGAACTGTGACATAACAGTAGGTAGGTAAAGCAGACATGAAAACATTTACAGTCTTCTGTTTCTTTTTTAAAAATTGAAAAATGTGTTAAAGACATACTTACAAAATGTCGTTTGCCCCGCCCCGGGAGGAAGGACTGAATCTGGTGACATTTGGACTGAGTTTTGCAAGATTGACAAAACATGGCAGAATGAAATGTTGTATGAGGCTGGCTTGTCCTCTTTAATTCAAAACAGCAAGAAACAAAGGGCATAGCCCTTGACCCAGCAGTACCATTACTGAGTCTGTATCCCGAGGAAATCATAAAGGAGGAGAAAGGATGAACATGTGCAAAAAGGTTTGTAGCAGCTCTTTTTGTGGTAGCAAAGAATTGGAAAATGAGTAGATGCCCTTTCATTGGGGAATGGCTGAAGAAGTTGTGGTCTATGAAAATAATTTTTTTATGAAAAACTATTATCCTTCTATAAAAAATTGACAAACAAGCTGATTTTGAATAGGTCTCAAAAGATTTTCATTAACTGACACCGAGCAAAACAAGCAGAATCAGGAATACATTATACACAATAACAGCTGTTGTGAACGACTTGGTTCTTCTCAGCAATTCAGTGATCCAAGGCAATCCCAATAAACTTTATGATAGAAAATGCCATCTGTATCCAGAGAGTAAACTATGGAAATTGAATGTAAATCAACACATGCTATGTTCACTTTTTTGTTTGTTTGGTTTTTTTCCTTCTGTTGTGTTTTTTCCCTTTTGTCCTGATTTTTCTTTCCCAACATGACTCAAATTTTTTCTTACAGCTTTTTATTTACGAACCATATGAATGGATAATTTTTAAACTTGACCCTTGCAAAATTTTCTGTTCCAAATTTTTCCCTTCTTTCCCCCACCTCCTCCTCTAGATGGCTGGAAGTCCAATAGATATTAAATATGTTAAAATATGTATGTGTGGGTATATACATATATATATATATATGTAGAGAGAGAGAGAGAGAGAGAGAAAGAGAGAGAGAAAGAGAGAGAGAGAGAGATCTTGCTGCACAAGAAAAATCGGATCTAAAAAGAAAAAAAAAGGAAAACAAAATGCAAGCAAACATTAACAGAAAATGTGAAAATGCTATGTTGTGGTTCACACTCAGTTCCCACAGGCCTTTTTCTGGATATATATATGACTTTCTTCATCACTGAACAACTGGAATTGGTTTGAAACATCTTATTGTTGAAGAGAGCCATGTCCATCAGAATTGATCATTGTATAGTCTTCCAATATGACTCATAAAGAAATGTGTATTTTGAAAGTTAATATACACGTAAAAAAAATACCAAAACAACTTTTAAAAAAAGAAAGAAAAGCACCAAATAAAGCTCTCCTGCATTTCTGAATAATGGCATGGGAAAGACAAAAGAAACCAGTATAGAACTTAAAACGAGAAGCTCTGATCCAAAGACTAGAGATTTGAGTCCATCTCCAAGAGGGGAAGAACATAGCAATCCTGATGTGTCACTGGCTTCTGGTGTATTCCTAGAGGATTGTTAGTAGCATCTCCAGGTGGAATCTGTGAGGGAGAAGATGGCATTTGTCCCTGTGGAGGATGCCAGGGAACTGTTTCTGGGAGAATCATAAATATAGGAAGTGCCTTGGCGAGAAAGGCTGTGGACAATGCATGGGTAGATATTCCATTCAGCTAACACTGAAAATATAGAAATCATGCAGCATGCTGGGTTCTGTAGACAGCTCAGCATTGAGGGTCTCAGGAGCAAAGAGTGATTTTTTAGACTTAATCTAGGGGAGATGAGTATGCTGCTGTCTTGCTATATCTGTATGTGAACTTGATGGTTCCAGTTCAATGGCAAACCTTGACTCTTTGTCTAAAGTGCTGTATAATTCTGAGCCTTGATGCTTTCTGAACCTTTGACCAAAACATAACTCCAATCAGAAAGAAAGAGGCTCTTTGAGGACTTCAAACAGGCCTATCAAGTTCAGTCATCATCTCCTTGCTTCAGCACTCCCTGAGCAAAAATCAATGTCCTCTGCAGAGGAGCCTAAAGATTTTGTAAAAGGGCTGTATTACAATGAAAACATAGAAAATCTTACTCTAACTGGTTCAAATTAAAATAAATGGAACCAAATTAACAAGGTACAAATTTATTATAGCAGTGTAAATGGAAAGAGCAATCATAAATAAATAAATTTTAAAGAACAAGTTTGGCCCAACAAGACATAGAAGGCTTCTGCTGGCCTCCATCCCCATGGTGATTCCTTTGAAAAGGTAAAGGTATGTAACGTTGCATGTTTTCAGAAATTTTTCAATTGTGTTTTTGCTGTCCTGCCCCCTTCCTCTCTGTTAAATATGCAACAAGGATTGGAATGTCCGGAGAGGGTATTAAGAGTGCCCTGCTCTTGCAAATCCCCCACGTTGGAGAGGTTGGCAAGTGGCTTTCCAGAGCTTTATGATGATGTATAATGATGCTGGAGCATGCTTAAGCATTCTGTAATAGGTTTTGGTCTGCCAACCTAGTGGCTAGTAGTACTTCTAGTGGCCTAGAAAGCTTATTAAATAGGAATACTGAAGCCATTAGAGCCTCAGGCACTTTCCTTTCAACTGCTTATGTGGTTTGGTTCCTTTGCCTTTGGTGTCCAGAGAGGAACAATGCTGTAAGAGGAGAGGTCATGTTCTCCCCACCCGCAAGGAAATGGAACCCTTTGAAGTAGACCTCAGTAGTTTACTCAGTAGTTAGACCTTTTTTGTTGTTGTTTTTCTAGGTAAAGGAGGTTAATCTGTGTTATGCCACAGTTCTCTTTTATTGTCCTGACTCAGTTTCCCTAATAATTCAGACCCAGTCCTGACTCAGTTTCTCTAATTGTTCTGCTTCAGTTTATAATTGTCAGCTCAAAGCTCAATCCTGCAAAACCATGTCCCCCTCTTTATCAGAATATTTGATAAGGATAAAAGATCTTATGTTTTAGAATATCCGAATGCCTCTCCCCATCCCAAGCTATCAGAATGTCAAGACACCTCTCCCCATCTCCGGGGTTCCTCCCCCCATTAGGTCATCCCATCTCCGGAGGCTCACCCCATCCTGTCGGAGTCCTGTTCCTGCTCTTAGCACCCTGACTCTGACCCTGCCTCAGTCTACCCCTTGAGTCTGAGCCATGTGTATATATGTCATTGAGAACTCACACTGTTTGCTGGATTCTTGGAGATGATAGTCTCATTCAGCCCTGGGACCAAACCATGAATCCATTTGGTCCCAGTATATTGCTCCCTTTTCAATAAATTATTAAATACTCTCTAATCTCTATCTTGCCTCAGTTTCTCCAGCATTACAACATGAAGGCACTGATAGTGTGAGTTTCCAAAGAGCAAAACACTGAGACATTAGAAATCATGCAGCATGCTGTGTTCTGTAGACAGCTCAGCATTGGGGGTCTCAGGAGCAAAGAGTAATTTTTTTAGACCTAATCTAGGGGAGATGAGTATGCTGCAGTCTTGCTATATCTGTATGTAAACTTGATGGGACCAATTCAATGGCAAACATTGACTCTTTGTCTAAAGTGCTGTATAATTTTGAGCCTTGATGCTTTCTGAACCTTTGACCAAAACATAGTTTACCACCCTGCTCCACCTCTATAGACCCCTCACTTTCGGCTGCCCACTGCAGGCATGGAAGTGCTGAGATTGCCCCTTCTGGCAGTGGTTCTCCTCACTTTTTGAGCAGTAGTAAAATTTATTAAAAGCTATTACTCTTCCCTTGAATTTCTTTGTATTGTAATGTCTGTCAGAGGACTGATGATGAAGTCCTCTGCTACCTGACAGAAAGGTTTGCAGGCAGAAGGAGACGTTGTGGGAAATGGAGAGTTTGGGGATTTTTTCCCTTTGTTCAGTGATGCAAGGATTTAGTTATTCTTTTTTAAAAATGGAAGAAGATGAGAGAGATAGAAAATAAAATGCTTGTTTATTGAAAAAGAAAAGGAATCAATGTATTGGTAAAAAGCAATTTTCAAAACTTTCTTGATAGTGATACTTTCAGAGATTAAAGGTCTAGGGATCGTAATGGACTGCTGCTAGGCCTTATTGATAGGCCTGAAAATAGAAAGTGGGACTGGTATACAGAGTTAGCTAATTATATAGGCATATAGAGACTATCATAATCAAGTAAATCACCCGAACTTTTTGCTTTCCCAGTACATATAAAATTATTTTTACACTATATTGTAGTCTATTAAGTACACAAGAACATTGTGTCTAAAAAACACCTTAGTTAAAAATATTTTATTGTTTAAAAATGCTAACCCTCATTTGAGCTTTCAATGAAATGTCATCTTTTTGTGTAGAAAGTGTTCCTTAAGTGTTGATGGCTGCTGAGTGCTCAGAGTGGTGAAAGATGGGGTGATTGGCACTTAAAATAAGACAGCAATGAAGTTTGTATCATATCACTTGAGTCTTCTTCACTTCACTCTTTTTTTCATTTGAACACTTAGGTGCTACTGTTATTAATTGGTCTAAATTCAATATCACATGTCTCAGGGAATAAAGAGGTGAGGGGGAGATTGGGGTGGGGACCTGCTAGTCAGTGGAACGTTCAGAACACATACATTTACTAAGTATGCCATCTAATATGGATGTGATTCATGGTGTTTCAAAACAATTATAATAGCATTAAAGGTCACTGATCACAGATCACTATAATGGATACAATAATCATGAAAATGTTGGAAATATTAAGAGAATTACCAAATGTGACATAGGACATGATGTGAGTACATACTATTGGGGAAAAAATAGATGCAGATAAATTTACTGGATACACAACTGCCACAAAGCTTCAATTTTTTTTAAATGCAATATCTGTGAATTGCAATAAAGTGAAGCACAATAAAACAAAGTACAATAAAATGAGTCTGCATTATGATGCCTCTCAGTTTAGAAGAAAAAACTTGGGGATCAAGGAAAGTATAAATAGTCTAACCAGATTAGTTTATAGAGAGACAGTTATCAGACATAAGGGGCAAGGTCTGGGGGATTCAAGGACAGCAGAAATTGCCCTGGGATGATCCTAATCATGCTTTCCTCCCCCCTCCCTAAAGTGTGACAACTCACCTCCCTTTCATAGAATGCCCTCTGCTACCCTAGTGTATAGCTTTTCCCAAATCACTGAGTCATATCAAAAGCCTTTAGAGATATGGTATATATTCTATAAGCAGAAAACAAGCTAGAAAAGTCTAGAGCAGTCAGCCAGTGACCCACTCCATTAAGAAAGGTGATCAAGTGAAGACCTTTTTTTTTTCTGTTCTAATCAATAAAAAACAATCTACTGAGGTGCTACTGGATTTTGCCCTGTATTAGTGGACAGGAGGTCAGAGAGCAAAATCTCAAAGCTCTCCTGAAGGAGTGAGGGTAGAAGTAATGACTCTTATACGTCTCATTAGTACACTACGTTATAGAGGTCAAGATCCATAATATAAACAGAGCTCAGTGGAACCCTAAAAACCCAGCAAGGAAGGCAGAGTATATATTTCCCTTTTTAGAAAGGAAGGAAATAAATCTGAGTATTTGGGTCCCTTGTTACACAATTAAATGAGAGGCAAGACCCAGGTCTTCTGATTCCTAGCCCATCTAGCTCATCTCCAACCTGACATAGAGAAGATAATAGTACTTAATAGTCTTAAAATGGTACCGGTGGCTGAGATATATCTTCCTCTGAATTGTCCCTGTTCTCTTTGTCCTCTCTCTTGAGTGCTGAAGTGTATTGCAAACTGAGCACAGCAGCTTTTGCTGACAGACAGACACAGGATTGCTGTGGTTTGCTAACAGATGATAAAACAAAAAAGGAAGCAATCCTGCTGCCTAAGCCCTTGAGAAATGTTTATATAAGTTGCATAGGTTTAAGCAATCTAAAGCATTTTTTCAACCACAAAATATCCACCATTTGTTGATACTTGTAGCTTGCATTAGAAACCTGTATTCCCAGCTATTCCAATTTTTGGTCCAAATGAAAGTTCCAAGTGGTTACTCATGGGTAAGGCTAGTAAATTACATTAGTGTGTCCTTTTCTTGGGCTTAGAAAGGGAACTGGGAATTACCTTGCCTTCAGAACCAACTGTTTCTTTCCATTCCTATTTTATGTTTAGAATCAAGGTTTAATACCTTGAGGTACTGAGGGAGAAAAGGAGGAAGGGTGGGTGGGAGTGGGGGAGGGATTCATGGTGATCCATTTCTACTCTCCTTTCTGCTCAAGAGTAAAAGTGTTAAGTTTCCAAATCAGGAAGGGAGTCATTGCCCAACCATTTAAAATTAGCCTGTTCAGCACCCTGAGAGGATACAGCTGCTGTAAAGAAAGAATTGCTTCCTGTTAATGCAGACAGTGAAGCTGCCACTGCCCTTCAATCAAGTTCCAGGCAATCCACACAACATCTATTAAGCTAGGAATTTCAGTAGGAGAAGGATATTCTTGACGGGGAATTGACTAAAAATTGGTGAGTGCGCCAATAAAATCTCTGACCTAGTACTAAAGAAAAAACATCAGGCACTTCATTAAGGGCTATTGATCTAAAACTTGAAATGAAGCAGTGGCTACTCAGGGAATTTATTTTACAACTGTCAAACAAACTGGATCTGGAAACTGGTTTAGCGAGAACTAACAGCAGTACCTTCTGACATGAGATCAAGACTATAGACTTGGTGGGACTATGGGTTCAGGATCCCATCCTAAAGTAGATGCTCAGGATTTCAGGAATGGCTGAATAAATTGTGGTATATGTGGTAAATATGTGGTAATGGAACATTCTCATTCTATAAAAAATGAACAAGCTGATTTTTAGAAAAGCCTGGAAAAATTTACATGAATTGATGCTGAATGAAACAAGCAGAACCAAAAATACATTGTACACAATAACAACAAGAACGTGTGGTGATCAGTTATGAAAGACTTGGTTCCTCTCATTGATTTCGTGATCCAAGGCAATCACAGTACACTTCGACAGAAAATGCCATCTGTATCCAGAAAAAGAACTGTGGAGATTGAATGTAAATCAACACATGCCATATTCACTTCTTTTTTTTCTGTTTTCTTATCTCTCCCATGATTTTTCCCTTTTGCTCTGATATCATTCTCCCAACATGACTCATAAAGCAATGTATATTAAAAACAAATAAATTTACTAGAAAAACATTTTTTAAAAGATCCCATTCTGTGCAGCTATGTGGTGCAGTGGATAGAGTACTGGCCCTGGAACCTGAAATAAAATCTGGTCTCATATCCTTTCTAGCTGTATGACCCTAGGAAAACTGAAGTCCAGTTGCCTCAAGAAATACCAGAAAAGAAAATAACAACATTTCACTCCTTCAGCAATGATTAAGGACTCTTGGTGGTTTGGGCAGTCACCACCTACCACTCATGATTACTGCTGCTGTGGTACGTGGCAAAGAATAAGCTACGGTACATCCAGAAGAGCTGGTCATCAGGGCCCCCCGGCTGAGGTGGTGATTGGAGCAGTGCCCAAAGGCAAAGTTGAACTTAGTAGTCAGCTTGGCATTTGCCATGGCATTGCCAGTGAGGTCAGGTTGAGAAATTGAAATTAAGCCCCTGGCTTCTGGGCTATGGGTCTCCACCATACACAAATATGATTCCAAGGTTCCAAACACATGGTCCCTAATTTTATTAGAGAATAGAAGCAGATGAAATCATCCCACTCTATCATGTCCAAGAAAGTGTGTGTCCATTATGGGGAGTGTCTGGGGACAGAAATGCAGCAAGCTGGCTGGATTGAATTAAAATCTCACAAACTTGAGACCAAGTGGGATGGTTTCATCATTCGGGATAAGGAGAAAAAGCCAATCCTCTCCATCACACTTTGACTCACACCCAAGCATGCCTTGAGGAATACTCCAGAAAACATAAAAATTATAGTGAAAAATTCAGTCAAATTAAGATCTTCTGTCTTCTATGATGTCTATAGGTTGACACATCTCAAGGTAATCATAGTAAAAATTAACCCAGAGGTCCCTTTTCCCATGGTTTCAGAAAGAGACAGCACATACACAATCATACAAAATCTTTATTCTGAAGATTGAATTTTAATGTGGATTCTTGGGATCCATTTCTGAAGATTGAACACAGCTACAAAAAAATTGGAATTTTTATTGATTTTGAGAACCTATTCTGATATATTCCAAGTATTAGTCATTAGTGATTAGTCTTCAGAGTATCATTTATCTAGTTAACATCAATTAGATTTTTAAAAGGGATATTTACTGAGAAGGTATAGAAAGAACAGAAATACATATTTTTTTTACAACCACAGGGGCAAACTTTCTATTCTCCTTATTTCTTTTACCCTCTTTAATATCTCAGTCCATGGGGAAAGTAAACTCAGATTTACAATGCCTGCAAAGAAAATTCACCCACTTTGGAATCTGGCATAGGGATGAGACTTCCTTAGAGCAGAACAAGGGACAGGATCTCACCCTGCAGGTACTCGTAGGCATCAGGCCAACGTGGCCATGGACTTCTTCCTGAACCTCCAAATCTCCAGGTCAGACACAAGACACGACAGGTAGGTAAGCAACAGTAAGGTCATCTGTTCATGGCTTCATGTTGACCTGAGAGGGAAAAGTAGCCAACTGGGACCATAGGAGTCTAATAGTGTCGTGCTAGCTCTGGTATCGAAGGTTCCTCCCTATACAGAGACCCATAATATCTTGTGATCACTGGATACCAGGAAAGGAAAAAAGGGACTTGCTCCTGAGTTAACATGGTTCTTCATGCAATTAATGTTGGAGTTGTTGGTGTCCCTGTTTTTTCTCCTCTATTAAACTAAGCTCAATTAAGGCAAATGCTTTCTCTTTCCACTAATCCACAGTATACAACTTTTTACATAGGAGGCACTTGGAAACTATTTGTTGAATGAATGAATTGTGCAAGGCCTTGAATGCTAGGGAATTTGAACTTGATATCATGAGTAATTAATAGCACTGTTTCAGTGACTTCCTGCCAACCTTAGCATCCTAAGAAGGAGATAATAAAGGATCTGGACTAGACAAAAGCTAACTGGGCTCTAGGAAAGGAGAGGAGACTTGGAAGGAGGCAATAAAGGATTTGGATTTTAACCCCTGGAGGTGCTCATGTGGAGATTGCTGAACTGAAATGAAGGCTGCTCCCAGAGACCCCAGAAGCCCCCCAAGAAACCTGCTCCCAGAGAACATTACATTTTAGAGAGCATATTACACCTCCCCTCAGTAGGGTGCTGAAAACCTTCATTACTCCCTCTATAGTTGTTTGGAGAAAAGCCATTTTCAAACCTTTCATTATATACTAAGGATTTATGGTCACATGGTCACAAGAACTCCTTTTGCGGAAACTCCGTCCACTAGCATAGATCACATCTTTCCTGTGGTTTAGTAGATAAGACTTCAGGTGTTGCCTGCAACACAGTAAGTCACAGTGAAGTGACTTTACATGATGGCACAGCTATGAAGAGACAGAGGTAGGATCTGCGCCAGCTTCTTGAGACTTAGCCCAGAACTGCTATGTCATTTTACAATGTCATTCTGTTTCTATACTAGAGAAGAAAATTATTATAGTTTGGGGGAGGATATTGGAATAGATAATGCTAATCACTATTTTTAAATGCTCAGATAAGTGTTTACTGTAGCCCCACTTGATTTATTTTAGCTTTTTTCTTAAATTCTTCTTTTCTGAAGAAAAGTCAGTAGTTAAAACAGGGGTTCTCAAACTACCGCCAGCGGGCCAGATGCGGCCTGCTGAGGACATTTATGCAGCCACCGGTTATGGCCAATGGGCTGAGGGGTGGAGACAGAGTGTGAGCTTTTGTTTTACTATAGTCCGGCCCTCCCACAGTCTGAGGGACAGGGAACTGGCCCCTTTTTAAAAACGTTTGAGGACCACTGAGTTAAAACAATCAAATTCAACAAATTATGTTCAGCACCTACTCTGTACTCATTGGCTTGTTGTTGAGCACTGGGAATAAAGAGATGAAATCTAGCATAGTCCCTGCCTTCGAAGGGCTTACAATCACATAGATAAATTGAATAGACATACACATAAATATGAGATGAGAGAGCATGATGGGAAAAAAGAAAAAATTTGAAAGAATATTCTACGATAATTAATAGTAGGAAAGATTACTTTCATCTGGAGAAATCAGGTAAGGTTTCATATAGCTGCCCCCTGATTTGGGCCTTGAAGAACAAGGAGGATTTTGCCAGATGAAGTTGGGGAACAAGTAATCCAGTTGTGTTGGAGAGAAGCCAAATCAACATCCAGATGGAGTCTAATTTGAGCTACTGATTAAGAAAATGAAAGAAAAGTCAAATCAAACAAAGCAAATAGAGGAAGTATGACCAAGTAGACAGGCTACAGCATTTGGAGCCACGAACAATTAGGTTCAGGGCAGCTGCATAGCATAGTATAGGCCTTGAGTTCAAATATGACCTCAGATACTTACTTGCTATACTTACTGGCTTATTAGCTGCAAGTCATTTAACCTTCATTTACCTCAAAAAAAATTGGAGAGCTAAATTTAAATCCCATTACAGAAGCTTATTACTCATTGATTCTGGACAAGTGACTTCTCTCTGTGCCTCAGTTTTCTTCTCTGTAAAATGAGGAGTTTCAGCTCAGGATTCTTACAGTAAAAATCTGTCGTACCCTGAGAGCTGAGCAGGAAAGAGCTTAAATGCTAGGTTGTAGAGTTTGTATTTCATTTTATAGGCACAATTTCTTGTTTTTTATTAAAGGAGAAACATGGTCACTAGTAATCCACATGGGGCAAAACATGGCTGCTGAAGAATGCATATTTCCCATATTGTGACATAGTTCTTAAGTTCATACATCTTAGACTTTATATACAGACAGTGGACAGGAAGAGGAGATGAGGTGGGATTGTTTTTGGGAAATGATTGCGTATTCAAAGACATGGTTCCTTTATTTCATTATGAAATGAAGGAACTACTTACATCTATAGCCCACTAATTTAGATGGGGATAAATGATATTTCTAAAAGAACCAGCAAACATTCCTAAAGATTATGAAATTCTAGGCAAGGAACTGAAGACCCAAGGGACATAAGTCCTATGTTTCTCACTATTGCCACGTCAAGGTTTGGACTCCAGAGGGAAAAGTTAGACTTTTAAAGTGAATAGCTAGCTTAAAAAATGGTTCTAAGACTGGGATTCATATTTGTTGACCCTGGAATGTATTATTTTTTTAAATTTAATTTTTATTTTATTTTATAATTATAACATTTTTTGACAGTACATATGCATGGGTAATTTTTTACAACATTATCCCTTGTACTTACTTCTATTCAGATTTTTTTCCCTTCCTCCCCCAGCCCCCTCCCCCAGATGGCAGCCAGTCTTATACATGTTAAATATATTACAGTATATTCTAGATACAATATATATGTGTAGAACCGAATTTCTTGTTGCACAGGAAGAATTAGATTCAGAAGGTAAAAATAACAGTTTACATTCATTTCCCAGTGTTCCTTTTCTGGATGTAGCTGGTTCTGTCCATCATTAATCAATTGGAATTGGCTTAGCTCTTCTCTATGTTGAAGAAATCCACTTCCATCAGCATACATCCTCGTACAGTATCATTGTTGAAGTGTATAGTGATCTTCTGGTTCTGCTCGTTTCACTCAGCATCAGTTGATGTAAGTCTCTCCAGGCCTCTCTGTATTCCTCCTGTTGGTCATTTCTTACAGAACAATAATATTCCATAACATTCATATACCATCATTTACCCAACCATTCTCCAACTGATGGACATCCATTCATCTTCCAGCTTCTAGCCACTATCTGAAAAGAGCTGCCACAAACATTTTGGCACATACAGGTCCCTTTCCCTTCTTTAGTATTTCCTTGGGATATAAGCCCAGGAGTAGTATGGCTGGGTCAAAGGGTATGCACATTTTGATAACTTTTTGGGCATAATCCTGGAATGTATTCTTGACAAAGAATAGTGTATCCCTAACCAGCATCAAGGGAAAAAATACAAACATGTATACACAATTCTTGCAAACCTGATAAAACCAGATTTGCATTGAAAATGGAGGACTATTAAGAAAAGTGCTCACATAGATCTGTCAAATTATATGCCTTAGACCTTATTAAGAAGGCAAATATGCAACAATATAGCAGAAGACATGACTAATAATACATAGAAATATCCCAAGAGACTTGAGAGAACAAAACAAAGGATCAGAGATTCCCCAAGTCTGGGGAATAAACAGTATAACTTATAGTTCAAAAGATCAAAAGTCACCTTTGGCCTCGTAGGTGTGACCAAATAAATTTTAGTGAGAGAAGCTACATGGCTAGAACCTGGTTCTATAGGAAGGCTATAACTTTTTATTATTATAGCTTTTTATTGACAATATAGGAATGGGTAATTTTTCAACATTGTCCCTTGCACTCACTTCTGTTCCAGCTTTTCCCCTCCTTCCCCCCACCTCCTCCCCTAGATGGCAGGCACTGTCATACATGTTAAAGCATATCTTAAAAGCAATATATGTGTATAGATCCATACAGTTCTCTTGCTTCACAAGAAAAATTGGATTCAGAAAGTAAAAATACTCTGGGGACAGAAACAAAAATGCAAGTAGTCCGCATTCATTTGCCAGTGTTCCTTCTGTGGGTGTAGCTGATTCTGTCCATCACTGATCCATTGGAACAGAATTGGAACTTCTCATTGTCGGAGATATCCACTTCCATCAGAATACATCTTCATGTAGTATTGTATAACTTTTTTTTTTAATGGAAGGCTGAATGGAATCATATATTAAAAGTACTCCTATGAGGAAATTCAGGAACAGTTCAAGGGAGAATAGTGGAGAGTGTTGTGATACAGCCAGTGGCTGCTGGAGGTCTAACTCAGACCTGTAGAATGGATCTCTTCATGTGAGAGGAATAGGATGATGATGATGATGATGATGATGATGATGATGATGATGATGATGATACAAGGAGACTGAGAGGCAGTTGCGTTCCCTGACTTCTTTTCCCTCTTGCCTCCATTTTATTTCATTCCCAATCCACAAGGAATACCTACATCAGCAGTCCTTCAAGTTTACAATTCAGGGCTGTGGAGGCTCTTGGAGAATTGACCTGCCCCTTCACTTAGGCATGTCCTTAACAGGAGAGCATTGGTTGAGGCTCAGTGAAGGAAAAGTTAAAAGAGTACGGCTGTGACAGAACACTACAGATCTGGGAAGAAGGCCAAAGGTGACCTCAAACTTAACATGGAAGCTCATGTTATTAGACCACTCAGATTTCTTCTGAAGCTCTCATCATTTGCAGTAAGTAGCAGATGAAAAGATCCATGAGTCCCTCTAAAGACAGTCTCAGTCTTCCAGAGCTGAAGGTAGGGAAGATAGAGAATTGCCTTCTATCACTGATTCTGACTTGGTGTCATTGATTCTAAACTTGGTATAAAGGCAGAAGTGTTGGGACTTTCCATCAGGAAATAGACAGAGATAGTAAGTTTTTATCCCTGGAGTCTTCAGAGGCTGCTTGTCAGGGAAGTTGGAGAGAAGATTATACTATCGTGTGTACATGAAGCGTTCAGACCTGACCATCTTAGAACTCCTTTGCGGGCCTAGAATTCTGGGATTCAGCAGTGCAGAGGTTATTTAATTCAACCCATACTTCTGTGGGTGTCATAGTGACAGGGGATATTAATAAGGTTCACAACACCTGGGATTTGTGCGTGGGGATTCCTGGATATAATGCCACAAACATTAATGATCATTATTATAAATCATCCAGCTAGGACATGAAGGGATTTTGGAGGCCACGTAGTCCAGTTTTTTTTTTCATCTTACAAATAAATAAACTGAGATAATAGAGAGGCTTAATGCCTAGTTAGAGGTCATAAGTAATAAAGCCAGGATTTGAAGTCCTTTGAATTTAAGTTTAAAATAATTTTCATTGCGTGGTAATGATAAGGAAGAGGAAGATAAAGATGGATGAAGAGGAGGAGGCAGAGAATAAATCCTTTCATCTGTAGAGGGTATTGTGATTTCACATTTTGGATTCCATCTACATTTCTGGAAAAGAGACAGTTCAGGGATGATCATCCCCATTTTACAAAAGAGGAAGCTGAGTTTCAAAGACGTAAGGTCAGAACCCATATTCTAATCTAGTTTGTTTTTTGTTTGTTTGTTTTTCTAGCATAAAACTATTCCCACTGCACCATGGGGCTCATGAGTTTGCCTGTAAATATTTATCCATCTTTAAATAGCTCACTTCACACAGACACCAGATTTACCATCTCAGAAATCAAATCATCTTTAGTGTGTCTTAATGGATGATTTCTATCCTGTGAGTCTAGCTCCATTACCAATCCCTTTAGTTGAATGGAAACCATGGATATGACTATTTTCTGTAGCTTTTATTTTTGTCACCACACTCAGCCTACACTTAATTTCTATATTCCAGATATTGTCCTTACTGTATTCCACATGATTAAGATGTCACTTTTATTATATAACAAAAAGATATTGTTGATTTTAAATCATTTAACTCCCCCCTTAAATTTATTGAAAAGAGAATGTTGTCCCAACACCCCCTTCCCTCTCACCCTCTTGCCAATGCATGGACAGCATCTGTCTCTCCCACCTTCCATTTCCCACTCATTCTTTTTGAGACAACACTCGGGCATGGTCGGTTTTTTATTTTTATTTTTTTTAATATGGCTTTTTATTTACCAGATATATGCATGGGTAATTTTATAGCATTGACAATTGCCAAACCTTTTGTTCCAATTTTTCCCTTTCTTCCCCCCACCCCCTCCCTCAGATGGCAGGTTGACCAATACATGTTAAATATGTTAAAGTATAAATTAAATACAACATATGTACAAAAAGAATCAGACTTTGAAATAGTGTACAATGAGTCTGTTAAGGAAATCAAAAATGCAGGCAGACAAAAATAGAGGGATTGGGAATTCTATGTAGTGGTTCACAGTTGTCTCTCAGACTTCTTTCACTGGTTGTAGCTGGTTCAATTCATTACTGCTCTATGGGAACTGATTTGGTTCATCTCGTTGTTGAAGATGTCATGGTCAGTTTTTTTTTAAAAACACAGTTTGATCTTTTGTGCTTTTGGTAATTGTAGAATATTTTCATCTTTCAGAGATATGAAAAGGGCCCTTCTTTTACCTTGCCATTTGCCATATTCCTCTCTGCCTCCTCATCATCAGCATTATGTTAGATAATGTCTGTCTTTTTGAAAGATGTCTGACAGTAGAAAGATGTCATTATGGTAAGACTTATTGTGGAGGATAAAGTATGGTCTTGGAGTTGTCTGAGGAGGATAATAATGTATGTTGGAGATTTGCGGCCTTGTTCAAAGCTCTGATAACAAATTGCGGATTTTCTTTTTTTTCTGTTCCCTTCAGATTTCCTTCTGGGCGCTCCACTTCATGGATAGTGAGAAGCCTGGCCCTTGAGAGCATGCCATTCCAACCAGCTCTACCATTGAAATCACTTAATGGGGACAAGTGGAATTTGGGTGTTGTTGATGGGGTGAGCGAGGTAACGGAAGGAGGAGATCTTAATAACTATCATTGAGGAAATAAAAGACTATTGTGTGAATGTGGTTTTGAGCTGTGGTGCTTTCTCTGAGGATAAAGCAAGATTATGATAGAAATAAACTCTGGAACCATAGGATTTTATAGCTGAAAGGAACCTTATAACTATCTATAACTAATCTATACGTGAATTTTAGAAATCTCAATAGAATCTGAAGAAGTGATTATAAAGCTTTTCCTTGAATACCTTAAGTGATGAACTCACTACCTTTTGAAGCATACCATTTTGCACAACCCTAATTCATCAGATATTTATTAAGCACATACTTAATCTGCCAAGCACTGAATGGAACATCTCCTGCCCTCAGGGAACACAAATCCCACTATGAGACAGAGAGTGAGGGAACATTTACAACTGGGACCTGAGGCTGAATCAGAAAAGGTTCCAGGTAGGAGATGGCCACTCAGCTGTGTCTCATGCCGAATCTTTCATGTGCTTGGAACACAGAATGAATAATGTGAGGGTGCAGATTATAGAAAATATATCTTAAGGGCAATCATATTGAGAAGGACATTCAATGTAAGGATGGAGAGAAACTCTAGAGCTACGATTGGTATTTGAACAGGAGAACTACATGATCAGATTTGTATTTTAACAAGTTTGATTTGGCACTGGTGGATAGATTGGAGAGTGGAAATAAGGGCACCAATTATCAGACTGTTCTAATTATCCAGAAAACAGGCAATAATGGCATGAAGTCATGTAGCAGATGTGAATAGACAAAGGAAAAACCCATGAGAAATGATTTGTAGATAAAATTGACATACTATGCTGATGGATTGGCAATCCAGGATGAGAGAAAGGGCAGTTAAAAATGGATCTGAAGTTGCTAACTTAGGTAACTAAAGTGATGGTGGTCCTCTAACCAGAAAAAGAAAAGTTTGGAGAAGAGGAATAATTTGAGACTAGAAAGAAAATAATGAATTCCATTTGGATGATTTCAGTTTGAATGACATATGTAGATGGAGATATTCAAGAATCACTTGGTTGTGATGACCGCATTAGCACTCTATGTAACTTAGAATCAGCCAGAGTCAGGATAAGCAAAAGTCTTTATTCTTGGTCTTTAGTGGTAGAAATCAAGGGGATGGACGCGTAGGATCTTCCCAACCTCTTAGTCTCCTGTCCAGAAGTAACCCTGTCTAGTCTCATTCCACCTCCTAGTCCTTCCTACAATTCTCTATATACAACAAACGATTGGGCCAGCACAGGATAGTGGGAAGGGCCATTTTACAAGCATATTCTTATAGAGTATTATCCAATTGTTAATTAGCCTCAAGTGCTTGATTGTCTGACCTCAGTGCATTAACTCAAGAGTTTCAGCCCTTTACACTTGGTAATATAGAATTAGAACTCAAGGGACAAATCAGTAGTAGACAGCCAGATTTTCCATGTCATCTGTATTGAGTTGATGGTTGAGCTCATGGAAAGAGAAGAAATTTGTACAAGCTACATAATGGTAAAGAATGAAAAGGAAGTCCAGACTAAAGTTTGGGAGTGAGGGGAATTTACATTTAGAAAGCAGGATCTATATGAATGCTTCAGCAAAGGAAACTAAAATGTAGTCAAAAAAGGAAGAAATCATGAAAGAACAATGCCATGGAATCCAAGAGAGAATAGAATACTGTGGAAGAGGAAGGTGGAGAACTAGAGATAGAGGCACTGGATAGCTTATATAGTCCAGCTCCCTCATTTTACCAAAGGGGAAACTGAAAGTCATCAGATCCAGAAAGCAAATTACATGGGACGGAGAAGTGAGTGGTGGTAAAGTGGAGGCAATACCATAGAAAACATTTCTAAGGATTGGGCTGTGGAAATAAAAATAGATCCTGGCTAACAGCTTTCAGGGAACATGAAGGGAAATAAAGTGGTTTCTTTTTTTTTTTTAAATACAAACATCTTAAGACCCAATGTAAGAGGATAGTTGCCAATGACCATTAGCGAATGGCGATTTATACCCATGAAATCACAAATCTAGTTCAAAAAAGATGAGAGGGCAAAGGAGGAAAGTTACTCGGACATGTTTGCAGATAGCAGAAAAGAAGCCAATGGCAAAAGGATTGAATATGGTGAGGTCAGACAAATGATCCCAGAGGAAAATTCCCAGAGGAGTTGAGGATGATTAGACTGGGAGTAGAGACCTCATAGTTATCTGTGATGACTTGTAGAGTATTTGATTAGAAAATGGATGGCTTCTGTTTTGCTTGATCTCAAGGGGCACAGAGATAAGTAAAATGAGTGGAAGTTTCAAAATGGCACATTTAGATAATATATATGGAAAAAGCAAGAAAATCAAACAACAACTTCTTAACAAGGAGAGCTATTCCCAAATTGAATTAGATTTTCCTTACTGGTAGTCTTTGAATAGTGGCTTGATGCTCATTTGCTGGGTACCTTGTATAGGAAATTTTTTGTTCTGGATTCCTTCAAACTCTAAAAGTCTATATTTCGGTGCCATGGGGCAGAATAGGATCAATAGAACAATAAAGAGATTGGTCTTAAAAAACAAAAAACAAAAAAACTCATCATAGAGTCAAATCTTCCTCAGAGACTGCAAGAATGAGGAAAGAATGAGACTAAACATATGGTGACTTATACTGCCGAATAGAGAAGAAGCATCTTACTAGAATTGTCTTTCTTTTCTCATTAAAGAAAAAAGTGAGGTCCTCTTCTGAGAGGGATCAAATGAAAGATTATTTCAAGGACCTGAAGAGAAAGAAGGAGGTGTGAAAAGGCCCTTCATGGAATGTTAGAGTTAAAGAATAATAAAAGCATTTCTAAATAGTAATAATGGACTAGTGAAGGTTAGAAGTGTCAGCTTGCAATGGACCTGGATAGTGGAGCTGTGTGCCTTTCTCCAGTAATGTTCATCGACTCATGAATACAAATGGAAAGGGCTGATGGCAGGGATTGATCCAAGGGTGAGGTTTGGCAACTTGTGAGTGGAAATACCACTAGAAATGAAGCAATTTTGGAAAAAAGCACAGTGTATGGCTGAATGGGTGCATGATAGGATTAAAATTTTGAAGGGCAGAGAATGAGGCCTGATAATGGTCAAAAAGAACAAGGAAATGGGAAAAGATGAAGATTAAAAATAATTTTGGAGGGAAAAATCAGGAGGTTGTGGTAAGAGAAATTAATTTCAAAGTTCAGAATCCTGGAAGTCACATGGTTATGTGGATGATGGCCAGTCCTATGAATGCCTGAGAGAAAGTGAAGATATAGGTTTTGGAATTGAGATGATTGATGATTATTGGGTGATTGATCTGAAACTGAATGAGAGCCCGAGGCAGACTCAGGCAAAAGAAATGATTTGTGTATGGTTACAGTTGGGAACCATCAGAGGCAGCATTTGAACTTAAGTATTTTGACTCCAGAATCAATGTTCTTTCAACTATAGCAGATTATCTAGGTATAGATATTGAATATTGAAGTCTACAAGTATTAAAGCAGGGGTTTGGAGTAAAAGAGGTCTCTATGCTAAAGGAGGGAAAGTAATTTGGTTATGGGCAGGGAACCACAGCCAAATCAAATGAACCTTACGGAAGTAAAGGTTGTGGATAATGGCAACGAAGGAGGAGGTTATAAGTGGCAGTCAGGGACATGGCACCCTAAGGGTGGTAAGTGAAAAAGTACAACCAATAATGGAAAGTGTGGCCACTTCTGATAGAAGTCAGGTTTCCATGAGTACAAGAATGTGAAAAGGGGTGGTCAAGGAATACAAGAGCATAAATTTAGAGCTTAGGAAACTTAGAAGTCAAATGGCTCTAGCTTCTCATGTTATACACAAGCAACTAAGGCCAAGAGAACCTAAGTTATTTGTTGAAGGTCACAAGTGTCTGAGGCTATACTGGAACTTAAGGCTTCTTGGTTTCCTGGCACCTATGAAAAATGAATGGGAATTTATTACTGATGGATCAACATTTCTAGGGGGCACAGTGGAAAAGGAGGAAGGAGAAGACCAGGGGTTGGGGAAAAGCGGGATTGAGCTAGATGGAAAAAAATCAAAGAACTAGTAGGGAAAGAGGGCATTGTTAGGGAGTAATTTCTATTATTGAGCCTCAATGGGCATTTTCTTTGCTCTTCTTTGTATCTCCTGGGGCCGCACAACACAAAGTAAAGCACCTTTTCAAAGGCTCCAGCTTGTGCTACTGAACAGAAAAGGATGTATTAAGTAATTTTTCAGCCCTTTCTGATTTTGTGACCCTATTTGGAGTCAAAATTATCTTTTCTAGCTCATTTTTACAGATGAGAAAACTGAGGCAAAGTTAAGTGACTTGTTTCATCACACAGTTTTTCATAGGCTGGCTCTTCAAGTATCTGAGCAAGGAACTCTGATTTGGGGTCAGGAAGATCTTCCTAGTTCTGAAGGTGTGAGAATACCAAGTCAGATTATGGTGGGAGATGGTGTATTATTTAAGAGAAGAGTAGGAGGCTCTCCCCTTTCTCTGACCTGCAAGCGTTTGAGTCCATGCCAGGAAACTCACTCTCTTGGCTGTTTCTGGCTTCTGTTCTCACTTTTGTGTGTTTGTTAAATCTTGTTTCATTGAAAAAGAAATGTGTTTATTTTTTCCTTAAACTTCTGTTTAATTTTGTTCAAAATGTTCTCTTCTTTTGTAAGGGATAAGGTCACTTCAGTAGAGACAGTTTTGAAAAGAAACCAGTCACAAGTGGTGCTGCCAGGGGAAATCAGCAGCTTCAGGCTGGTGATTAAGGATTGTCTCTAAATCAAATCTCCAGGCCACGGAAAGGCTAGAGCAGATGATTCTCCAAAAAGAAAAGAATAAAAGAGAACCAAGGGGGTAGAGAGATCTGTGGAGTTTGGAAAAAGCCTGATCCTGTGTGGGTAAAGTCATGTTTTTTGAGGAGAGGAGGAAAGAAGAATCGAGAAAATCATACAGAGAGAAGTAGGGCATTTGCTCTAGCTTACCATTAATCTCTTGTCTACTAGCTTAGTTCCAATCTCCTCCTCTTGACATTGAAAGCACATGGCAACCAGGCATCCCACCTTCATAGTTTCATCTATCTTTTCAATCATTGCTCTGTCCTCCCACCAAACTGGATACCCTTTTTTGCCTTTAACCTATCCTTCTCTTTCCCATCTCTCCCTGATTTGGCTCACTCCATTGCCATGAAACATCTCATCATTTCCTGCCCTTCTGCCTGGTACATTTCTTGTCATCCTTTCACATAGGGGTTCTTAACCTGGGGTCTGTGACTTGGTTCTAAAAAGATTAAACACTAATAATTGCCTTTTAATTCTGTTAATTTCCTTTGAAATTCCTTGTATTATATTGTATGCATTTAGAAATTTAATGCTGAAAGTGAGTCACTGGGCTTCATCAGATAAAATGCCAAAGTATCCATGACTTAAAAATCAAACAAACAAACAAAAAAAACCTATGAAGTGGTCATCTAGTTTCTGCATTGAAGATCACAAATGAAAATGAACAGATGGCTCTTCATTCTATTGTTAGACTACTCATAGGCCACCCACAACTACCTGAGAGACTGTCTAGTCTGAACTTCTCATTTTACAGATGGGGTATTTTGAACTCATTGACATGAACTGCTTTGCTTAAGGTCACACAGGGAGTAAGCATTAGAGGCAGAACTCAGACTCAGGCCCCCGACTGCACAATCAGTGTTCTTTCCACTGTATTGTATTGCCCTACTTGGAAGTTTTCCCTCTGTGCATACTCATTATCCTCCAATGGTCAAAGAAATTGATTCTAGTCCAGAAACCTAGAACAATGGAACACATTTCCCATCTTCTCTTTTATAAGCTAAACATTTCCTGTTCCTTTATATGATACTCCTATGGCCTGGACTCCAGTCTCTTGAACAAGTTGGTGGTCAGTATTAGGAAGTAACTCTCCTAGCTTCTACTCCACAAGCATTTATTAGAGAACTATTATGTGCCATTGTTTTGTCTACCATGCGACATTGCTAAAGAAAAATGTTCAATGTCGATTCTAGTTCTAGATTATCTGGGGAGCCAGTTTATACTTCTGCTTAAAGACAAGGAGAACACATCTGGCTACATGTGGAACATATGGAGCAAGGAAGAGAGTACTGAACAAGAAATAAGAGACCTGTCCTGATCCTTGGGCAAGCATTCTACTTGAGAGCTAGTTTCCCAATTTTTAATATGGGGACAAAGCTCCCTGCCTGTTCAGCCTCCCAAGACACTTTTGTGAAGAGCAGATAAAAAATGATAATGGGTTTCTATCACATTTGCAGGGGGACATAGAAACAAGATAATGGAGCTAAACTTATTTAAGATTTGATTGGGTTTTGGATTGGAGGTCTGATTACATCAGTATAAGGATTTCTGGGAGAGAAATGACCCCCTTCTCCACCACACAGTGCTCTGCAGGCACTCTTCTTAGAGAGACCCCAGGGGCATTCTGAGGGGAGGGGTCATGCCTTAAATGTGTGAATCCAAAATTTCCTTATCTTGAAGCCAGCTCTCCATTCTGGACTCCAGGGATAAGAACAACAACTTGACAATGATATAATAAAAACCCAAGAAATGATAAATGTAAAATTTACTAAGAAATATGAAAATATTAACAACAATAGCAGGTAACATTTATATGTTGTTTAAGGTGTGCAAAGCACATGCACATGTTATTTCATTTAGTCCTCACAATGAATTTACAAACAAGGAAACAGGTTAAAACAGGTTAGCCCACTCTCCCAAGGTCACAGAGCTAGTAAGTGTCTGAGACAGGATTTGAACTCAGAACTTTCTGACTCGGTATAAGAAAACACTCGTTATAGTTGTTCTTTATTATTACTATTACTGCTAGTAGTAACTTGTAGCTCCTTGAAATGCTACCATTAGTTCCTTTGGCCACAGCAGATGACATTTCTACTCTGGGTTGGACTCTGTGTTGGTAAAGGGAGGAGAGATGAGCAGATTGATAGAATCATGGTGTTTCTGTAGCTTTTAAATATCACTTACTTGTTGGGAGATCTGAGTAATTGAATGTGTGTCTGCGTGTGTGCTTAGAATCCAACTAGATAGCATTTTATCTAAAGAAGATGTTGGATAGAACTTGTAGAGTGGGTTTGAGAAAATAATTTATAATAATATATTAATATATAATATAAATAACAAATACATGTGGCTAATTGGGGGAAAAGACAAAGACCTGAGAGCCTTGGTGGACTCCAAGCTCAGGATGCATCATGGGTGATTGGAGACCTTGATACCAAGTTAGGTGTCCTCTTACCAAGAGTAAGTGTCCTCTGCCTTGCTCGAACCACACCTGGAGTCTTGGGTCTTGTTCTGGAGTTTGGAAGATCTTTGAAGAACAGGAGAGCTTCCTGGGGAGCAGGAGGTAGTGTGGATGGAGAAGGGTCTTGAGTCCATATAAGGCGAGGATCTTTTTGCAGGAAGGAAACCATACTGACCCTGGGAAAGAGAGAGGGGACAAAGATAATCTGCATATTTGAATGGCTGTATTGGGAAACGGGTCTTGTTGAGACCCAGAGCCCCTAAGCTGGGAGTGAGTTTAGGCTTGAAGAGTGTGTGTGTGTGTGTGTGTGTGTGGGCAGGTGCAATGGTTGATTCTAAAGTGTGTCCTAACGGGAAACGGGCTCTCCTTATAAAGTAGTAAATTCCCCATCCTCCAAACGGAGGCTGAATGGCTACTTGACAAGTGTTGTTCTTGTCCTGGCATGGGGTAGAGTGGTTGCCCAGTGAAGGCTTCCCAGTTCTAAGAGTCCGATTCTGTGCAGCAGCTTTTCTCGGGGGAGCCTCCACAAGTCCTCATTCCTCCTTGGGGAAAGGAGCTAAGTCTCAAAAACTTTGCCACTGCTTCCTCTGTTAATTGAACTCTAATGTTCTCCTCCAACATGTGTTAGTTGGGGACTAATTAGTAAGATATGTCACTGATGAATGACATATTTCTATATTTAATCTTATTTATGGCCACTGTTAAACTCGGGCCCTTGTCCACAGGACATTTTTCATCCCTCCACCATTGTTTGGACTTTCTGGAACCATGCCAGGCATTAAGGAAACAAAGGAGGCTGGGAATACCTCGCCCAGCAGCCAGCAGCTTGGTCCCAGATGCTCCTTATCAGAATGTGACCAAGAGTCAGGAAGGAAGCGAGCAGTCATCTTAGCAATCTCCCACTCCATCTCAGCTCATCCCTTCTCAATGTCTTACAAGTACAGTGGTCAAAGTGAAGAGATTAAGATCTCTTAAACTGAACTGGTTTTATTTTTATAGCCATGCACCTTGATCGATCAGTTAGTAAATGTTTATTAAACACCTACTATGTAACAGACACTATCCTCTGTTTTGGATTTACTGGCTCGACTCTGCCTCCAGGAAGAGGCTTTGAGTAGCACAGTTCCCTCCCTCTCATAGTTTTTGGGGAAAAGGAAACATTTTTCATTGAAATACCACCTTGGCCCTGCAAATGTCATGCCTAAGGATGAAGAAGGTGGGAGGGAGCTACCTGAGGACAGAACGAAGCCTTCCTCCCAACTTGATTGCTTTGTTTGGGCCCAGAATTTGTCCCTAGGTTAAGTAAATTCTAAGAAACAACGAAGCAACAATTTGGACTCAATACTGCTTGTGACATATTACATTTTTCTTCAGCTTCAGACGTGATTGGATTCTTGGTGTCTTTGAATGGAAGTCTTGCTTTTGGTCTCAAGAAGTGTCCTCTTTGTTACATGTCACCTCGGGTCTGAATACAACTTGTCTACTTGCAAAAATAATCACAATCAAGCCCATCCCTTGGGCAGTTGGATGATGTAGTGGACTGAGTATCAGATCTGGAGTCAAGGAGATCCGAGTTCAAAGGTGGCTTCATACTTGCTAGCTGTATGACCCTGGACTAGTCATCCAACCCTGCTTGCCTATTTCCTCATCCATAAAATGAACTTGTAAAGGATATGCCTAAAACTACTCCCTTATTTTTGCCAAGAAGATCCCAAGAGCTCAGTCATGAAAAATGACTAAATGACTAAAGAACAGCTCTTGATTTTAATGCTATTTTTTTCTTTCTAAAATTTTTATTATAGCTTTTTTATTTACAAAACCTATGCATGAGTAGTTTTTCCAACACTGACCCTTACAAAACCTGCTATTCCAAATTTTCCCCTCCTTCTCCACACCCTCTCCCCCAAATGGCAGGTAGTCCAATACATATTAAGTATGTTAAAATATATGTTAAATAAGTGTATAAATATTTATACAGTTATCTTGCTGCCCAAGAAGATTTTGTGCTGTTTCAGAGGGTTGTAGCATGTTACATCTAGAAATAGCTAGGTGGCCCCATAGTGCACAGATCACTGGATTTACCTTCATGAGTTCAAATCCTACCTCAGATTCTTTTTTTTTTTTTTTTTTTTTTTTTTTTTTTTAAAAAGGCTGGGGTTAAGTGACTTGCCCAGGGTCACACAGCTAGGAAGTGTTAAGTGTCTGAGACCAGATTTGAACTCGGGTCCTCCTGAATTCAGGGCTGGTGCTCTATCCACTGCACCACCTAGCTGCCCCCCCCACCTCAGATTCTTACAAATTGGATGGGCAAGTCGCTTAACCCTGTTTATCTCAGTTCCCAGTAAGTAAAATAAGCTGAAGATGCAAACCACTTTGCCATTTATCTTTGCCAAGAAAACCCCCAAATGGGATCACAAGGAGTCATGACTAAATAGCAAAGACACAGCAAAGTTCTAGAGATTATTCCATTGACAAAGGAGATGATAAGGAAATGAGAGGAAAAAACAACTTGCTAAATCTCTAAGGTGCAAATAGTAGATCTCAGACTTGAACCCAGGAATGTAGACTCCAGATTCGGGATTCTTTCCTTACACCTTGGTTGCTCACTAGGATGCTCTCTGGGGTTCCTCACTGTGAGCTGAGAATGTCTCAGGCTCTCTGAGCTGCAGTGAAGACAGAAGGAGAGTGTGGAGAGACAGAGGAAGCTGAGAGGGAGCCTGGAAGACTTCACAGGAAATGTGATTAGCCAGGGAATGTAAATAAGAGCTGCTGAATCAGGACTGCTTGGGGATTGACTATAGCCAGAGATGGCCCGCGCTAAGTAGCCTTGAATATGTAGCCGTCTGGTAATTAGTAGAGGGTTCGAGTCTATGACAAGGGGTAAGACATGATGGTCTGTGTTGCTTTGGCCATCCTACTGAGAGAGGTCATGAGCAGATCAAGGAAATGAATAGTAACATGCCACATCCCACACTACCAGTAATTCTCCTGGCCGGGTGCTGGACCTCACTCCTGAGAGCTGGTCCCCCGTGAGCTGGACGGCCTGGCCGACTGGGAAGCCATGGAAGTTTCTGATCATAAAACTTGGAGACAACCAGTTCCCTTAATTCAGGGCCCATCACTCACCCCCTTATAACGTTCTCGCTCTACTTTTTTCTATCTCTATATCTTTCTATATTCTATCTCTATAACATTTCCTATCTTTCCCTCCCTCTATTTCCTAGCACACAGCTGCCACTTCTTGAAGCCCTTATCCCTTCTCTCCAAGGTTATTTCAGCAACCAATTCAACTTCTACCTTCTCCACTTTGTATTTCATGCATTTGTTTCAAAGAAGTAACTTGTATAAAGAACTACAGATACTGTTGTTGTTGTTCAGTTATTTCAATTGTACCTAATTTTTTTTGTATCCTCATTTTGTGATTTTCTTGGCAAAGATACCGGAGTGGTTTAGTAGTCTCTTTCTCCAGCTCATTTTATAGCTGAGGAAACAGAAAAACAGGGTTAAGTGACTTGATCACACAGCTAGGAAGTGAATGTGACTGAATTTGAATTCATAAAGACGGTGCTCTATCCATTGGGCCACTTAACTATCCTTTTCCCTACAGATGATACTTCTCTAATGCAAAACATTTAATGGCTTGCAAAGACCACTGAAGATTAATGTGGTAGAAGTGAAAAGTTCTCTTGGTTTGAGAGGCAGAAAACCGTGGCTTAAATTCTGTCTGTGACGTTTATGGAGTCTGTGATTCTGGGCCAATTGCTCTGAGTTTCAGTTTCCTCCTCCGTAAATTATTGAAAATTTGGCCTATGTTTTGCTGGCCTATTGTAGGAGAGGGCCAGAGTGATTTCTAGACATTGAAGTGCTATATAATGAAATGCATTTTATTGTCTCATCCCTCATATATTGTCGTGCATCATTTATGACACATCGTGCATATCGTGCAAGGTACAAAGTACATCAGCCAGCATGTCTGTAACCAGACCATATACCAGAGCATTTCAGATGTCTTAAATCACCTCATATTGCTGAAGGTCTCCAAGCAGAGGCTGGAGGACCACTTGTTGGGTGGAGAGGGATGCCTTTCCTGTAGGGGATTGGACTGAATGGCTGCTGAGTTCAGATTCTGCATGCATCTGGAGCCCAGAGCCTTGACTGTGTTAGCTTGAAAGAACTCCCAGTAATTACATTTCCTGTGACAGGCCAGGTCTCTGCAACTTTCTCTCTGATAAGTTGTCTGTTGGCCATACACATCCAGTGTCCCAAAGTCAGGTGTTTAGAGTATTGTGCAGCTTTTGATGTGCTAGGTATGACAATAACAATCCCCATAAGAGAGATTTCAGGCTTCCAAGATGACCAGTTACAGAGAAACAGCCACCATCTGCAACAGTGGAGGAACTTTTCACACTAGAAATTGCGTGCACTTTGAGAGTACAAGCCCCTATCCAAATATGGTTTCTAATGACTAATTCTGCTGCTGATAATAATAGTGTTAATATTCGGACACTGAGACTGGTACGATGAACCTCTCCTCTCTTCCTACAATCCACATTTTGGCAGCATGAGGTGCCCAGTGACCGAGCTGTGGAAGCTGCCTCATTGGCTGAGCAACCTTGGCTCTCCGGGGTCCTGCCCACCGAGAGGCTTCAGTAATCAGCAGCAGCATCTATTTTGAATTCATGGGGGAGGAGGCAGAGAGGTGATCAATTTTTTTCTAAATGTAAATTGTATTTTAAAAAATCTATACCTCTTGGAGTATATAATAAGTAATAAGGCCATAAATCACTCACCCAGCAGCTCCTGTTGGGGAGCCAATGTCTTACTTATTGTGGAGAAAGAAAACTATGAGGTCAGCTTTCTCAGGCACGGTCATCAGCTCTAGAGTGAGTGCTGGGTGGGAGCTACCTGAGGCTGGCCAGCACACTGGCACTTGCAAACTCCTGAGGAGTCCCTTGTGGCATAGAACCCAAGGTAAAGGCTGACTGGCTCCCTTCAAACCTTCCAAGGTGGAGGGATGGGGCATTTAAGAAGGGCTTGCTGCATGTCTAGCCCTGAGCTAAGCACTGGAGGCAAAACTATAGCCATTAATAGAGTTTCTGCTCTGTAGGAGCTTATTTTATGGAGGTGGGTGAAGAGGGTCAAGATATAACTGGGCATTGAAAAGGAGGATGTTGTTGGTTTGAAGCCAGAGAAATCCAGAGCGGAGTCAGGAATAAAATAGTGAACACAACTGGAGTATCTCAGGAGATGTTGGTCCATCAGAGAAGAGGACAGAGTGGGGAGATGTCTCCAGAGTGAAAGTCGCAAAGGGGGTCAGGGTGGACAATTAGGCTGGCTACACCTTGATGACTTGGTATGGGAGGGAATCCTTCATTCTGAAGTACTACCCTCTCCCAGGAGGATTTTTTTCATTTTTCACTTGGGAAAGCTTGGCAAAATCCAGATCTCCCTGACTGAGGGATCAGGAACCCAGGGTCCCCTCTTAACCAAAATGTGGCAATAGAGGAGGCCCAGAGCAAAAGGTACAATTGTGTATTTTATTTATGTCCAGTCAGTTTAAAACATCTCTGAAGTAACTCCCTCACACAAGGCACATTGCTAAGCACTGAAGGGACAAAGGAAAACAATGCAATCCCTGTCCTTCCCCTGAGGAATGCCAGGCGCTCTAGGATGTAGAGATTAGAGTCAAAGCAACATAATTTAACATCTGCGTGACCCTGCGCCTACCATGGAATTGCTTAGCCTTGGTTTTGTCATACTTAAGTTGGAGATAATATACACACGGATAATCGTATATTATGAAAAAATACATAGGTTCTTTAATAGTATAGGCAGATGGGTGGCCCAATGATTGGAGTGTTGGACCATAAGTCATAAAAACTAGAATCCAAATCCAGTTTCAGATCCCTATTAGCTGTGTGACCCTGTGATGCTGAATAAGTAAGTTAACCTCTGCCTCCATTTTTTTGAATTGAAAAATACAGCATATAATGAAACTTCCTTCCCAGAGCTGTTAGGATCCAATAAGATAACATTTGTAAAGTGCTATATAATAGCACAATCTCTGACACATAGTAGGTATTTAATAAATGCTTATTTCTTTCCCCCCTCGATTATTTTATGGAGCATAAACTACTGCATATATAATCTATATACGTGATATATGTATATGTTTGCCCACATATGCAGAGAACACATATGAGAACCATTCATTATCTGTTTGCTGCTCTTGTCCAAATGGAGATGTGTGTGTATATATCCATACCTTTATCTAATATACAGTATTTTATTGAAATCTCAAAACAATTCTGTGGAGAACATATCATGGTTATTAATATATTCATTTTATAGAAGAGTGTAGAAAGATATTAAGTGATTTACCAAAAGTCACATATCTAGTAATAGAAATGAAATTTAAACCTTGGTCCTCTTGATTGCAAGTGTAGTGCATTGCCTTTATGATTTAGAAATTGTCAGCATGGAGATCATAATATAATCCATGATAGCAGATGAGATTTCCCAAGAAAAGGGGATTGGGGAAAGAAGAGCTAAGAAACTCTGGGAGTCACCTAAGCTGACTCCTGCCTCCAATAATCTCAGGGGAGCACAGGGGAGCAAAGTTGAGGTAAGGAGACAGAGTTGGAATGTCTAAGTAAGAAAACCAAGAGAACGATGTCTTAATCCCTGTGGAGGAAAGAGTGTGAGGAGAGAGTGTCCAGGACAAAGGGGGCCTTTAACAACAGCAAAAGCTTCTTAGAGCTCCCTAGGTGTGATGGAGAAAAGGAATGCCATGGATACAACAGGGAAAAAAATTCTGGCCACCTTGCAGATAGTTTCAGTCATTTATTGGGTCAGAAGCCATACTGCCTGGGAAGTGAGTCGGGAATGAGCCTGTGGAATACAGGAATGCCGTTCTGAAAGAAGTAGAGCTGTAGGATTGAAGGGAGTATCAGAATAAAATCAGAATTTCAGAATGGGAGGGAGGTGGGTCCATGGGCATGTTTGTGGGTAGCAGGTAAGGACCCAGGAATAAATAGGGAGAAAGTGAAGATAAGAGACAATTTTTAGAGGCACAATGTCCTGAAGGAGATCGAGGGCATAAATAGAAAATCAGCTTTAAGATGGCAGAAGAGAAATAATATAAGGTAGCCTAGAAGGATCTTGACTTTAAGCCAATTTTCTTAGTAATGTAGTAGATAAAGCCATCTGTTGGGAAGGAGGGGTTGGATTTGGAAAGCTTTAGGAGGGAGGAAAAGATTTTTGTAGTCAATGGGGAATTATTAAAAGTGCCATGAAGTAGTAAGGGTCTGATAGAAATAAAATGATGCTTGTTTGTAGTGATCCATCATCAAGATTCTAGAATGTCTAGCAAAGATCAAAAGGAGCATTAGAGAAGGCAAATAGTAGAGGTTGCTGAAATTTGGATGAATTCTTTTGTCTCTCTCTTCCAGATATTTCCTTGATGCTACAAAACTTACCAAATCACTTGCCATCTTTTAAAACAACTAAGAGTTCTATCCTTTTGAATCCATTGTCCTTCACCACCACCCCCCAATATGTGGTCTCTGCTCTTTTCTTCCTTTTTGCAATTAGACATTTAGGAGAAATACAACACTCATTGCAATAAGACAATTGATGTGAGTGATTCAGTTTTAGATAATAGTAGCACATGATAGAACTGATTTTTCTTAGGTGTTGGACTGGGAGAAACTAAGGACAGCTGAAATGTTTCAAATCCTTTTTTTAGGCTTGTAGTTTTCTTCCTTATTTCTGGTTCTCTCTATAAGAGTCTGCATGAGGGAATGTGATATTGAATCCAAAAGTGACATGCTTAATTGTTAGGAAGGGTTTTCAGATGGTATCTATTTTTTTTTCTTTTTGGCCAATTATCCTCCTTCCAGTTTTGACCTTAAATGCCTTCAAAATGACTCTACTATGTTAGGTCTCTTGCCAAACTTTCTTTAAAAATGATTTTTACCCTCCTACTTTTCAGTAATATTAGGTAATACTGCTTATAGCACCCCAACCACCATCATTTCCTATTAAACTTGACAGATGAGGCTATATTCTAAACCTTGACTGCTGTTCTGTTTGTCAAGATGTCATGCATTTACTAACTGAGATTTATAACATCTTATATAATTCATTCTTGTCAACTAAAATTCTGAATGTAGTTAGTATAGTCAATACCACCATCTTTTCTTCTATCCATTTCCAAACTTTAAAGTCAGTATCTTAAATAGGTCTAGTTGGAGTTATTTCATTTGTACACCATTTTTTTCTAACTCACTTCTAACTTTGCACTAATTTTCATTCTTCTAACTTTGTACTAATTTAGAACTTTTGTGCATCAAATTAGACTAACTATGCAAGACAACTGACCCAGGCAGAACTATGTCCATAATAAATTGTTTCCTGTCTATTATAACTATCATAATTTTATCACTGATTTGTTTATTTTGAAATTATTTTTGAAATAGTTTTGAAAATATTTTGAAATTAGTTGATACTCTGTCCACTTGCTTGTAAGGGAATGCAATTTGAGTGGATTTTTGCTAAGGGATGGACTGGATTTGGTGACCTAAATTTTTTCTCAATCTCTGAGTTCCTAGAGTTCGAGATTTATATTTTTATAGATTCTATTTTTTTCTGTCACGTCTACATAGGAGTTCCCATTTGGATAATGTTATTATTGTTGAAATAACACAGCTATTGGAGTATCCCTCTAAGACCAATAAATCAATCAGCAAAGTTTTATTAAGCACTTACAATCTAACAGAAAAACAGTTCCTGCCTTCAAGGAGCTAACATTCTAATGAGAGAGACCATATGCAAGTAACTAGCTACATACAAGATATATGCATGTAAAGTAGATGGGAGGTCATTTTACAGGGAAATATTGGAATAAATAAGATAATTTGGCATTGTTGAGAAAAGGCTAGATGGTTTCCAAACTTTTACCTTCATTTGATATAGCTTAGACAAAGAGTACCCAGAGCCTAGTCTCCTATGAGCAAATGCGTGTGTGTGTGTGTGTGTGTGTGTCTTTAAAAAGAAAATAAGTGTGATGATAAACAAAAGGAAAGTCCAAGAAATGATTGTATGGCATTTAAGACCTTGCATTGGAATATGGAGAGAACATCTCAATTAAATAGAATTTAAATAAATCATCCTATTTGCACTTAGAAAGACAATTACTGCACCTTTCTCTACCTGTTATCCTTTTCTGAGTTTCCAGGAGTGGATCCTGAATCCTCCTACTTCCTTCCCTTGTCCACTCCAGGACTAATAATTAAGCAGTGGCTCAGGTCTAATTGTTGGTCAATTACATCAGAAAAAAGAAAAGGGAAAAAACAGACTCTGATGAGATTTTAGATTGGAAAGATTTTCTTCCCATTGATTTTTCTCTCCTCTTGGAATCCCTGGGCATTCCCTGGGGGGCCATCCTTGGGCTGCTGCCATATGTTATTATCATTTTCTTGGGTGAAGTTATTATGTCTATGATTTGCTGTTTGACCCAATCAGTCTTTAGTTTGAGATTATTTAGTTTCCAATTATTTTTGGTCTATTTTCCCCTGGCTTTTTATTGAATATAATTTTCATTGCATTGTGATCTGAGAAGCATGCATTTACTATTTCTGCCTTACTGCATTTGAATTTGAGGTTCCATATATGGTCAATTTTTGTATAGGTTCCATGAACTGCTGAGAAGAAAGTGTACTCCTTTTTGTCTCCATTTAGTTTTATCCCCAAATCTATCATATCTAACTTTTCTAGTATTCTATTTACCTCTTTGTCTTCTTTCTTATTTATTTGTGGTTTGATTTATCTAATTCTGAGAGTGCAAGGTTGAGATCTCCCACTGTTATAGTTTTCCTGTCTATTTCTTCTTGCAGCTCTCTTAATTTCTCATTTAAGAATTTAGATGCTACACCACTTGGTGCATATATGTTAATACTGATATTGCTTCTTATCTATGCTACCCTTTAGCAAGATAATGTGCCCTTCCTTATCTCTTTTAATTAGATCAATTTTTGTTTTTGCTTGATCTGAGATCAAGATGGCTACCCCTGCTTTTTTGACTTCACCTGAAGCATAGTAGATTCTGCTCTAACCTTTCACCTTTACTCTGTATGTATCACCCTGCTTCAAGTGTGTTTGCTGTAAACAACATATTGTAGGCTTCTGGCTTTTAATCCAGTCTGCTAACAGCTTCTGCTTTATGGAGATGTTTACCCTATTCACCTTTATGGTTAAAATGACTAATTCTGCATTACTTGCCATCTTGTTAACCTCTGCTTATGCTTTTCTCCTTTCCTTCTCCTTACTCCCCCCCCCCCCAGTATTAAACTTGTGTGCTTCTCACAGCCCTCCCTTTGTAGTATCCCTCCCCCCACCTTAGAGTTCCTGCCCCTGTCTTACCCCTTTTCTTTTTTTTTTTTCCCCCCTGAGGCTGGGGTTAAGTGACTTGCCCAGGGTCACACAGCTAGGAAGTGTTAAGTGTCTGAGGTCAGATTTGAACTCAGGTCCTCCTGACTTCAAGGCTGGTGCTCTATCCACTGCACCACCTAGCCGCCCCAGTCTTACGCCTTTTCTTCACAATTTCTGCATTCCCTTTAACTTAGCTTAGTCCTTCCCTCTTTACTTTTCCCCTCCCACTTTTCAATGAGGTGGGAGAAGTTTCACCATAAATCGAATATGTCTAATGTTTTTCTCTTTAAGCCAATTCTGATGAGAGTAAGATACACACTATGTTCACCCCCCTCCATTCTTTCTCTCAGATATAATAGGTTTCCTCTGCCTCTTCATGACATGTAGTATCCCCCACTTTACCCTTTTTCTGCTACTATTTCCTTTCCACCTCTAGTTTCTAGAACAAATTATACATGTATTTTATATATATTTTTATAACAGAAATATAATTCCCAAGATTTCTTTGTACTTTTTAAGGTTTCTCTTGAGTCCAGTATTTGGAGATCAAACTTTTTGTTTCGTTCCATTTTTTTTCCCCTCAGAAATAGATGAAATTCACCTATTTCATTGAATGTCTATCTTTTTCCCTGGAAAAAAATACTCCTTTTGGCTGGGTAAATTATTTTTGGCTGCATACCAAGTTCCTTAGCCTTTTGGAATATCAGATTCCAGGCCCTTCAATCTTTTAATGTGGACTGGGTTCTTTATTTTAACAGTATATATTGCATATATACTGATATATAACAATATATGTTGGTTTATAGATTGTTCGGTTGCTAGGTCAAAAAAGGATGCATAATTCAGTCACTTTTGGTATTTAATTTCAAAGTAATTTCCATTATGACCGATCAGAAAAAAGTTCTATACAATGGCACATTAATGTATCTGTTCCTTACAGACTCTCCAACATTAGTCATTTTCTTATTTATATTTTTAATTTGGAACAATGAACGTTGCTTTGTTTAAAAGCTCCTTAATTGTTTCATCTGGGTTAGAGCATAGGATTCTGCTATGCCTTCCAACTCTGATTTTCTGAGATTGGTTGCAGAAGAAATTTAAGATCTGTATTTACTGATATATAATTCTATTCTGTTACATTTTCAGTGGCCTTTTACATGTATCCATTGAGATATTCTACTATTCCCTGACAGTAAAATTAAAGTTAAGTCCATCTCAATTTCAATTCACTATCCCAATAGAACTGATAAGCCTGTCAAAATTTGGGTAAAAGTTGGATTAAATAATGTCAGGGACCTTGTGATTGCATACCATCTATATGCTAAATTATTAACTTTGTACCCATCCTTGTGGAATTCCCGTTCTCTGTGTCAACTCATCCATGTTTTTGTTCATTCATTTCAGGCATGTCTGACTCCGTATGACCTGTGGACCCTAGCACAACAATACTATCCACGGTGATTTCTTGGCAAAGATACTGGAGTGGCTCACAGGTTCAGTGACTTTCCCAGGATCACACAGCTAGTAAGTACCTGAATATGCCCTGAGCCATCTAGCTCCCTCATTAAATTTGTTCATATAGCTGCTTCCAAACCAGGTTGAAAATTACACCTGGAATTTTCTGACTATGTTGTATTTTTTCAGCCAGATTGAAATTTGTATTTTCTCTTTTACCATCCTAGTACTAATCAATATACAAAAGGATTGATAAAGCACAGAGGGACAGTAAAATTTCTGAGTTCAGATAATTAAAACATGCTAATTCAATAGCATTATGCAGTTTTCTTAGAATGAGAATTAAAATTATCTTACAGGAATTAAAGAAAACACTGGGAAAAAGTGGTTTTGCATTCCCGAATTCGAAAATATAAAGTCAATAACAAATCTGGTATTGGTTCAAAAGTAAATCAGTAGGACTAAGTGGATTTCTGATGCCTAACCTCCAATATACATTAAGGTTTGAAAAGCCTAGAGAGGAAAAGATACACAGCCATGAAGTGTTATGTGTTGGCCGTCAGATAGATAGGAACTCAGGCCATGCCCAAATATTGAGCATTTTTAGTAAGAAAAACCTGAAGGTAGCACTGGGGAGAACGGAAAAAATGATGTAAAACTTATATCTTAATATATGAGAAATAGATAAAAAAAATTGACAACAGCAATTTTTAGCTTCCAATGTATAAATAAATGATCAGAGTATTTTTAAAAAATTATTATAATTGTTATTAAAGCTTTCTGTTTTCAAAAGATATGCATAGATAAATTTCAAAATTCACCCTTCTAAAAATTCATCTTGTCTTCCAGATTTTTTCCCTTCCTTAGATGTCAAATAATACATTCTTCTATAAACCCCACATAGTAAACTATGTTCACTTTCTTTTTCTTTTTCTTTCTTTTGGTTTTTCCCTTTTATTCCAATTTTTCTCTACCAACATGATTCATATGGAAAATTTAAAAAATGAATATACTTGTATTTTTTTTCCTTTTTGATCTGATTTTTCTTGTGCAGCATTTTAATTTTGGAAATGTGTATAAAATTTTGAAGAGCAATCTGACAATATGCTATAATAGTTTAAAAACAATTGTGCTTTTTACCCATTCTTTTGAAAATAAAAACCTTGAAAGTTTTTTTAAAGCTATCAAAAAGTACAATTGCCAATTTTTTTAGCCCATAAAACTGGTCTAAACAGTCTAAAAGTGCCACAGAGAGTTAATGGCACACGATATTGCAATTAAGACTAGACAAGTATGTAAGCTAAAGGAATCTGCAAGGACTTTGATGATATGCAAAATAAAAAAATCTGAACTGACAGACTTGATTTTGATTATATGAAAAGAACTCTTTTAGAGACAAGAAATAGCTGAAAAGTTATTGTTTACTTTAATTAATTAACTATTTATTTATTTAAATTGTAAATGAATTAAAATGTAAATTAGATATTTGTTGAAGGACTGAATTGGTTGTAGTAATATTTACTGTGGAGTAAATTATTTTTAAATGGCTTTACAATCAAATGTGGTAGTGGTAGTACCTTTCATTGGTACCAGGAGAAATGAATCTCATGGCTTCAACAAATTCAAATATTCTGGTGTCTCAATAGTCTAGTTCCCAATATGAAGAGCTCCCAGGAGGGGCTAGGGGCACCATCAGACCCAGGTTGGAGGCAGTGAGGTCAAAACTTAAATAGGACTCCTCATAGTTCCATGCAGGCTCAGAAATAAAACAAAAATCCCTTTCCCTTGCATAATGAAAACAAAAAGGTACTCACACAAAATCTAATAAAGTGATCTTTAGAAGCCATACTTAGACAAATTATTGTGCACTTAGATTCTTAAAATCACCAGATATAGAACCAGAAAACTTTCCTTCTCTTAAAAAGATGTAAAACTCTATAGCCTCCAAATAGTTAAATTTCTATATATACATATTTAGACAAAATACTTCATGTAATTAGACAAAACATGGAAAAAAAATTTACTCCATTTACACAAGAGTAAACTCACTCACAGGTTACCACCCTACAACCAAGGAGAAGGGGATGCTCCTATAGGAGACACATATCACAACTCAAGCATCTCCCTAGAGGAGATTGGAGAACTACTGAAGTTCTCTAATGATATCAGTAGAGTTGAGTGATCAGAATCTTTTTGGCAGAGCTGAGTGGACAACACTTTACTGTTAAAATAATTTAATATTTTTATTTAATTAATTTTTCCCAATTAAACATGTAAAAGAATTAAGGTTTTTGTTTGTTTGTTGGTTTTGTTTTTTTTTAATTGAGTTCCAAATTCTCTTCCTTCCCATGTTTCCCCTCATGGAGAAAGGAAGCAATTTGATATAGGTTATACTTGGGCAGTCATGCAAAGCACATTTTTACATTAGTCATGTGAAAGAGACTTCCCTTAAAAGAAAGTAAAAAGCAAGGCTTTGTTGGGCCAAGCTTTGCTAGGCCAGGCTTAGTAAGGCTTGGCTAGACAAGGTTTAGTTAGACCAGGCTTAGTAAGTCCAGGCTTACTTAGGCCAGGATTAGTAAGGCTTAGTTAGGCAAAGTTTAAATAGGCCAGGCTTAGTAAGGCCAGGCTTATTTAGGTCAGGATTAGTAAGGCTTAGTTAAGCAAAGCTTAGATAGGCCAGGCTTAATAAGGCCAGGCTTATTTAGGTCAGGATTAGTAAGGCTTAGTTAAGCAAAGCTTAGATAGGCCAGGCTTAGTAAGGCCAGGCTTAGTTAGGCTTAGCTAGATTAAGCTTAGTTAGGCCAGGGTTAGTAAGGCATAGTTAGACCAGGCTTAGTAAGCCTTAGTTAGGCCAGGCTTAGTAAGGCAAGGCTTAGTAAGGCTTAGTTAGGCCAGACTTAGTTAGGCCAGGGTTAGTAAGGCTTAGGTAGGCCAGGCTTAGTAAGGTCAGGTTTAGTTAGGGCAGGGTTAATTAGGCCAGGCTTAGTAAGCCATAGTTGGGCCAGGCTTAGTAAGGCCAGACTTTGTTAGGCCAGGGTTAGTAAGGCTTAGTTAGGCAAGGTTTAGTTAGACCAGGCTTAGTAAGCCATAGTTAGGCCAGACTTAATAAGCCAAGCCTTAGTTAGGCTTAGTTAGGCAAGGGTTAGTAAGGCATAGTTAGGCCAGATTTAGTAAGCCAAGCCTTAGTTAGGCTTAGTTAGGCCAGACTTAGTAAGGCTTAGTTAGACCAGGCTTAGTAAGTCTTAGTTAGGCTAAGCTTAGTAAGGCAAGGCTTAGTTAGGCTTAGTTAGGTTAGACTTAGTTAGGCCAGGCTTAGTAAGCCTTAGTTAGGCCAGGCTTAGTAAGGCTAGGCTTAGTAAGGCAAGGCTTAGTTAGGCAAGGCTTAGTTAGGCTTAGCTAGGTTAGGCTTAGTTAGGCAAGGGTTAGTAAAGCTTAGTTAGAACAGGCTTAGTAAGCCTTAGTTAGGCCAGACTTAGTAAGGCTAGGCTTAGTAAGGCAAGGCTTAGTTAGGCTTAGATAGGTTAGGCTTAGTTAGGCCAGGCTTAGTTAGGCTTAGCTAGGTTAGGCTTAGTTAGACCAGGCTTAGTAAGTCTTAGTTAGGCCAGGCTTCGTAATGCCAGGCTTAGTAAGCCATAGTTAGGCCAGACTTAGTAAGGCAAGGCTTAGTTAGGCTTAGCTAGGTTAGGCTTAGTTAGGCAAGGGTTAGTAAGGCATAGTTAGACCAGGCTTTGTAATGCCAGGCTTAGTAAGCCATAGTTAGGCCAGACTTAGTAAGGCAAGGCTTAGTAAGGCTTAGTTAGACCAGGCTTAGTAAGTCTTAGTTAGGCTAGGCTTAGTAAGGCAAGGCTTAGTTAGGCTTAGCTAGGTTAGGCTTAGTTAGGACAGGCTTAGTAAGCCTTAGTTAGGCCAGGCTTAGTAAAGCTAGGCTTAGTAAGCCATAGTTAGGCCAGACTTAGTAAGGCAAGGCTTAGTAAGGCTTAGTTAGGCCAGACTTAGTAAGGCTTAGTTAGACCAGGCTTAGTAAGTCTTAGTTAGGCTAGGTTTAGTTAGGCTTAGCTAGGTTAGGCTTAGTTAGGCCAGGCTTAGTAAGGCTTAGTTAGGCCAGACTTAGGCCAGGGTTAGTAAGGTTTAGGTAGGTCAGGCTTAGTTAGGCCAGGCTTAGTAAGGCCAGGCTTAGTAAGCCATAATTAGGCCAGTTTTAGTAAGGCAAGGCTTAGTAAGGCTTACTAAGGCCAGGCTTTGTTAGGCATGGGTTAGTAAGGCTTAGCTAGGCAAGGTTTTGTTATACCAGGCTTAGTAAGGCTAGGCTTACTTAAGCCAGAATTAGTAAGGCTTAGTTAGGTAAAGCTTAGATAGGCCAGGCTTAGTAAGGCCAGGCTTAGTTAAGCTTAGCTAGGTTAGGCTTAGTTAGGCCAGGGTTAGTAAATCTAAGTTAGGCCAGGTTCAGTAAGGCTTAGTTAGACCAGTCATATTAAGACCAGGCTTAGTAAGGGCTTAGCTAGGTTAGGCTTAGGTAGGCCAGCCTTAGTAAGCCTTAGTTAGGCCAGGATTAGTAAGGCCAGGCTTAGTAAGGCCAGGCTTAGTAAGCCTTAGTTAGGCCAGGATTAGTAAGGCCAGGCTTAGTAAGGCTTAGGTAGGCCAGCCTTAGTAAGCCTTAGTTAGGTCAGGATTAGTAAGGCCAGGCTTAGTAAGGCATAGTTAGGCCAGACTTTGTAAGGCATGGCTTAGTAAAGCTTAATTAAGCCAGGCTTAGTTAGGCCAGGATTAGTAAGCCTTAGTTAGGCCAGGTTTAGTTAGGCCAAGGTTAGTAAGGATTAGGTAAGCTAGGCTTAGTTAGGCCAGGCTTAGTAAGCCAAAGTCAGGCCAGCCTTAGTAAGGCTTAGCTAAGTTAGGCTTAGTTAGGCCAGAGTTAATAAGGCTTAGTTAGGCCAGGCTTAGTAAGGACAGAGTTTGTTAGGCCAGGCTTTGCTAGGCCAGGCTTTGTTAGGCTTTCATGGAATATAATATTCTAGAAGATAAAAGAGCTAGGAATACAACAAGGAATCACTTTTCTAGTAAAATTAAACATAATACATCAAGAAGGGAAAATTTATTTAATGAAACAAAAGAATTGTAAGCTTTCACAAGAAGAACTAAATCAAAACCATGAACATGTATAACTATATATCTGTGTGTTACAACCACTCACACACATACACACACACACACACACACACACACACACATACACACACACACATACACACACACACACATGTCCAAAAGAGGTATAAATAGATAGAAAGGGGGAAAAATCATAACAGATTCAATAGAACTTAACCATTTACTTCCCTACATGAGAAAATACTTGTAGTTCTTAAAAATATATCACTAACAGTTTGGAACTATGCTCAAAAAGTTATCAAACTGTGCATATCCTTTGACCCAGCAGTGTTGCTACTGGGTTTGTATCCCAAAGAGATCTTAAAGAAGGGAAAGGGACCCACATGTGCAAGAATGTTTGTGGCAGCCCTCTTTGTGGTGGCCAGAAACTGGAAACTGAGTGGATGCCCATCAATTGGAGAATGGCTGAATAAATTGTGGTATATGAATATCATGGAATATTATTGTTCTGTAAGAAATGATCAATAGGATGTTTTCAGAAAGGCCTGAAGAGACTTACATGAACTGATGCTGAGTGAAATGAGCAGGACCAGGAAATCATTGTATACTTCAACAACAATACTATATGATGATCAATACTGTATGATGGACATGGCTCTCTTCAACAATGAGAGGATCCAAATGAGTTCCAATAGAGCAGTAATGAACTGAAACAGCTATACCCAGCAAAAGAACTCTGGGAGATAATTATGAACCACTACAGAGAATTTCCAATCCCTCTAATTTTGTCTACCTGCATTTTGGATTTCCTTCACAGGCTAATTGTACACTATTTCAAAGTCCGATTCTTTTTGTACAGCAAAACAACTGTTTGGACATGTATACACATATTGTATTTAATTTATACTCTAACATATTTAACATGTATTGGTCAACCTGCCATCTGGGGGCGGGGGAGGAGGGGAAAAATTAGAACAGTATTAAAGTAGTATTAAAGCTTTTTATTTACAAAACATATGCATTGATAATTTTTCAACACTGACCCTTGCAAAACCTTCTGTTCCAAATTTTCCTCTCCCTCCTCCACTCCTTTCCCCTAGATGGCAGGTAGTCCGATACATGTCAAATATGTTAAATACATATGTTAAATCCAATAAATGTGTACATATTTATAATTATCTTGCTGCACAAGAAAAATCAGATCAAGAAGGAAATAAACCTGAGAAAGAAAATGATATGCAAGCAAACATTAACAAAAAGAGTGAGAATGCTATGTTGTGGCCACACTCAGGTCTCACAGTCCTCTCTGTGTGCAGATGGCTCTCTTCATCACTAAACAATTGGTCTGGTTTGAATTATCTCATTGTTGAAGAGAGCCTCGCCCATCAGAATTGAACATCATACAGTCTTATTGTTGCTGTGTAGATCTCCTAGTTCTGCTCATTTCACTTAGCATAACTTCATGTACATCTTTCTAGGCCCCCTTTCCTTTGGTCATTTCTTACAGAAAAAGCAATATTCCATAGCATTCATATACCATTATTTATTCAGCCATTCTCCAATTGATGGACATCCATTCAGTTTCTATTTTCTTGCCACTACAAAAAGGGCTGCTACAAACTTTTTGCACATATGGGGCCCTTTTCCTCCTGTAAGATCTCTTTGGGATACAAGCCCAGTAAAAAACACTGCTGGGTCAAAGGGTATGCACAATTTGATAACTTTTTCAGCATAGTTCCAAACTGCTCTCCAGAATGGTTGGATCCGAACACAGTTCCACCAACAAACAATGTCCCAGTGTTCCCACGTCTCCTTCAGTCATTATCTTTTCCTGTCATCTTAGTGAATCTGAGAAGTTTGTAGTGGTATCTCAGTTGTCTTAATTTGCATTTCTCTGATCAATAGTGATTTGGAATACTCTTTCATATGACTAGAAAGTTTCAATTTCATCATCTGAAAATTGCTTATATCCTTTGAACATTTATGAATGGAGAATGGCTTGAATTTATTTGTTCATTGCATTCTTTTTCCATTTCACAAATTTTGTTTTTCAGTGAATTGGTGTCTTTTTGTCTTTTTCATATCTCTTTTGTAGGGCATTATATGCTTTTTCCATTTCTTCTTGCAATGATCTCACTTCATTTCCCCATTTTTCTTTTCTCTTTTAAGATCCTTTAAGATCAAAGAAAGCCTTGTGAAATGGGGACCAGCTCTTGTCTCCCTTTGGGGCTTCATCTGGAGTTGCTTTGCTTTTAGAAACCTCGGAATTTGGGGTCTGTTTTTCTCTCTCTCCTTAAAAGCTGTCTATGGTGGGAGTTCTTTTTATTTTTTAATTCTTTTTTTTTTTTTTTTTTTTTTTTTTTTTTTAAGGCTTGAGATCTGTTCAATGCAAAAGAGCAATAGTTGCTTTAATTTGCCCTGGGGCAGTTCTGCAGATTGATTTCCGGTGCTGTGTAAAGGAGGCTAGGAGGCTTCTGGGGCTCAGTGGTTTACAATTTGTCTTTCGTAGCAAATCTACCAAACCACCTGCTTGAAATTAGGACAGAGTAGCCTAAGGAGGTTCAAAGAAGTGACTTCCTGCTCTACTCCAGTCTCCCTGTGCTGAGTTCTGAACTCACAAGACTGTCCTCCTGCCTGTTTGAAACAGACCTGTTCTGAAGTTCTTTGAAGGTATCTTTTTCTGGGAATGTGTTGTACTTCAAATATTTGTGGGTTCTTTCACTCCAAAATTAGAGGCTTAATCTGCTGTTGGTTTGAGAGAAGGTCAGAGGTGGTCTGCACCTCTTGGCTTTGCCCTAAAATCTCTTCTTTGATGCTGGCACATTACTACTAAACTTATAAGATTTTTCAGTTTCCCTTTGCTCCAAGGATCTAAAGATGCTCTCCAAGGATCTTTTCTGCTCTGTTGAGATTTAGACTAGGTTTATTTCTATAAACTGCCTTTTTTCTGAATAGATTATGGAGTATAAATTATAGGATTTATAGAATCTAAAGACTGTGTTTCTAATAGTCCTTATTTCACAGATAAGGACAGGGAAACCTCAGCTAAAATCAAACAGTATTAAATATCAGGAGGAGATTCAAGCTCAGATTTTCTGAGTAGGCATTAAATGCTTTTTGTTCTTGTTTTGTCTTTTTAAAATGCTATTTTCAAGCAAAAAAAGGACAGAAAACTACCAAAGAGGAAGCCATATCACAACACAGCCATATTGATGGTGTATATTGTAGGAGTGAGTTGGGAAGGGATTCCCTTTCCTTCACAATTTTCACTCTCATCTCCATACTTTGTGCCATGGTAATAGGGCTGCCATGATTCTTTTATGGAAATAACATGGAATGGGGGTTGGAGTGGGGTTCTACTTACTTGTCTTTCACCAACTGTCTCCAAAAATCACTGCCCTACTCCCTTTTCCTGGGTCTCACAGCTAATGATTCCTCCCAGTGCATCGAGATGCTGGGAGGGAGTAGAGTGGACTTACCAGGTATCTGGAAAACATTAACTGGTATAAACAAATTCCTCCATATAGCAAACTTGGAGGAAGTACTAGTTACCAGTGCCATAAGATTATGGCGTGGGTTTGCTCTGTAAACCCCATAAAGTTAGTAGAAGGAGTCCTTAATCAGGCAAATTTGGAATGAATGTTGGCTCTTACTCAAGCCCAGTGGCACTAGGCAACTGGCTTCTCTCACAGATTCCCCATCACTAAGATGGGTATAATGAAAATTTGACAAGCTCTCCTCCATGAGAGAAAAAAGACCTTTTCAAATCTGAAATCTTTCTCTTGAGGCTTGGGAATTAGCAGTAAAATCCACATTCCATCTACTGCCCTTTACCTTCCAGCCATAGATCAATACTCATCAGTGAGAGGGGAGGTGATTAATTTGCACAGAATTCAGAAAAGCACTGGGAAGCCTGTTTTTTTAATTAGTCCTCTGCCCTCCAAAAATGTTTGGAATGAAAAAGCAATAGTAGAATGAGAAGTTTATTAAAAGATCAATAACAGACAGAGGGGAAATTAGAGGAAAGTACTAATGGATGGAGGTTAAAGATATTATGTTAATGTTGCAGCATATGGAAAAAGTGACATTTTGCATGTGAAAGGATGCTTTATTGGCATTTAAAGAATCCAGGTTCATATTTCAGAGTGGTTAAAATCCCAAGCCTGCTTCTTGTTACCGGTGTAAGTTGGGCTAAGTCATTTCCTTTCTCTTTGCTCTTTCTGTAAAATGGCGAGGTTTTACTTGACAGCTTCATGAGACTCTTTTAGTTTTAAATCTATGATCTTAGGAGCGATATAATCCTTTGCAAGGAGGAACCTGGCCTATTAGAGAGAGAGCCAGTTTTGGAAATAAAAGATGGTGGGGGGAGAATAGGGAAAAGATATTAGTACAATACCTACGATATGCCAGGTTCTCTGCTAAATGATTTACACGTTATCTTATTTGATTCTCATAACACCCCCCAAAGGCAGTTACTGTTGTTATTCCCATTTTACAGCTGAAGCAACTTGCAATCCAGGCATTTCCCTTAGATAGCTCTAAAATGAGGTCAAGGTGTGCTCACTCACACTGAATGGGGTGAAGTTTGGGGTGGAGGAGTTTTAATAATTACATGACTTTCCAGAGGGAAATGCTTTGTTAAATGAGGGATGGCATTGCTAGGCAGGGGAGGCTTATGGCAAGGAATGCTTTTGGGAAGTCTTTTTAGCTTTGTGAGATCTAAACTCCTTTCTCTGCCAAAAAAGGGACTTTTACATTGGTTTGGGATGAAACTTAGATGGAACATCAATGTTTATCTAATCCTGCAGTTCTCACTCTGGATTTCTTTGGATCTATTTCTATAATAATAAATACTAAAACATTTAATTTCTAGGATGGTAAATCCTGATTGAGAAAGCTATGTAAACAAAAGGTGGATCTTTAACATTTTTAAGAGTGTAAAGGAATTCCAAGATCAAAAACTTTGTGAAAGCTTTGCCTAGCACAACCTTTTCTTTGATAGATACTAGACCTTCCTTAGTCTTAGGCTGTGTAAGCAGAAAAGGTGACAATTAGTGGTAAATGCCTTGTAATACTTCTTTATTGACTTTTTAAAAAAAAATTGCTACAGACTATTTTATACTCATCCAGCCCCAGCCTAAGTATCCATGACTCCTCATGACTTACTCAATGAGCTTCACATAAAGCATCCTGTATCTAACATTTAAATTCCCATCTCCATGCTTTTGTAGAGATTGGGATGTTCTCCTTCCTCCCCTCATTTCTCCTTAAAATTGCAGCTTTCTTTTAGGCAAAGCTCAATAGCTATGTCCTTGAAGACATCTTTCCTGTTTTCCCCATTTTTGTGTGTGATCAATGAATTTCCCCAATAGAACATCAACTCTTTATGGGTAGTTAATGATTTATTTTTGTCTTTGTAACCCAAGAACACCCTAGAGTACCTAGTATACAATAAATGATTATTGCTTGATTGATGTGCAGCTTTCAGGAGTTGAGTTCATGAGACTTCCTTTTTATTCCTGCCCCCAACTCTGTTATCTAGGAAGGGAACAGAGAACCATGAGTTTCCCGCCCATGTTCACTCCTGAAGGGCTCAGTGCTAATCCTTTACAGGCTAGAAATGGTAATTCCTGACAGCCACAAGGCAGCTTCTCTTGTGCATTGACCTCTCTGCAGAAGCCTGGCCCTCTACAACCTAGGTGAGATTAAAGGTAAATTGGAAGAGTATCCCACTGTGATGCAGGCCAGTCTGAAGCCCAGGAGGCTCAGAGGTTGCTTGAGCTAAGAGCAACATAGCTGGCTCTTAAGTGGCATCTGTATCATAGATAGGGCTCTGCTCTGGGTCCTTTGATTTCTTGGCCATATGGCAAATACTGAGAGAACCAGGCTGTTGAAACTCCCAATGGTGCTGACACTTAGTGGAATGAGCTTCACTGCAGCAAAAGTCTCCTTTCCTGTTCAGAAATGGAGATTGTGCACAGAGTGTGAGGATCTCCTTCAAAGACCCTTGCATAAAGGTCATTCAGCATGCGTTTACTTGTAGTGGTTTCTAAAGCCAAATTCCAGACTGTACTCTGGGACGCCTGAATCTTCTTAAGACAGAAAAGGAGCTGGAGAGGGAACAAGCAGGCTCAGAAAGGCTAATACATTCTCCAGAGGTCACACAGCAAATGAGAAGCAGAATGTGGGATTGGAATTGAGGCTACTATCCTAAGTGTGTCTCTTTGGCTATTTCCGAAGCTATAAATGCATTTAGAGAGAACATAGTGGAAGTAGGAAATGTGAACACTGAGAAAGGCATTAGAAGAGAAGATCAAAGCTGGGGGTGGGGGGAACAGCAGATGGATAAAGAAGATCAGGGATGGAAGGGGACTTAGGACAGGGAATGTCAGAGCAGGGAGGGGGCTTAGAAAAGGGGGTGCCAGGACTGGGAGGGGGCCTTAGAACAGGGGGTGTCAGAAGTGGGGAAGGAGTCTGAGAACAGGGTCTTAGAAAACAAAATATAAAATGCCACAGCTTGCAAGGGTCTTTTAATGACCTTTGCTCCCCTCTGGAGAATTTGATCCCTCAAAGGAATAATGTGATCTACCCAGATTCCTCAGTGACAAAGCAGAATCTATTGCTGTTCTTTTGTTTTGTAGTGGAAGTGTATCTCTCTCTAGATACTATCTAGCCGATGTTATGGGAATTATGAACATAATAAATTAGACAAGAACACCCCCAGCAGGATGCTAATATTTTCCATACTTTTGATTCTAGATTTGGAAGTTCAAAGGTCTATCATGTGTGACAAATTTCTACAAATCATCAGCAGCGTCTTTTGTTAATTTGATGGATTCATTTTGCTTGACTTGGCTTATTAGTTACAAAACTTTTTCTCCCCCTCTTTCATTTTTTTCAAGAGTAAAAAATAGATTATAGAAAGTATATGGGGGAAGTAACAGTATTTATGGAAATGAAATAGGAGGATTATTGTAATATCTTTGTTAATGCATAGAATAATTATAGTTATTCCTTCTACATTACAGTGTAGGGCAGTGCTCTGGAAAACTTTTGTAAATTTTTTTGGTCCTCCCTTTGTATCAGAGGAGTTCCATTCTTTTCTTTTTCTTTATATTATGTTTATCTTATTGGAAAATTTGGGATAAGTATAGACTCTGTCATCTGCTGGCTTTTATATGACATCTGTAACTTCCATAAAACTCTGCTAAAATTCCCATTTACTTTCTTATGCTCACCCACAATATATCTAAACAATGATGGGGAAAGTCACAATGTAGAAGGGATAAATGTAGAAAAAAGTTTGGAAGGAAGCACAGAGAAGCAGAACAGTTTTGTAAAGCAATTATGGAAATTATTATAGAATGAAAAAAAAATGTGACATGCTAGGTGGTGCAGTGGATAGAGTACAGATGCTGGAGTCAGGAAGACTCATCTTCCTAAATTTAAATCCAGTTTACTGGCTGTATGTTCCTGGGCAGGTCATTTCACCATTTGCCTCAGTTTCTTCATCTGTATGATAAACTAGAGAAGGCTAAAAACACTCTAGTGTTTCTGCAAAGAAAACCCCAAATGGCATAATGAGGAATTGAACATGACTGAAATGATTGAACTAAAATGAAATTAAAATTCATAGTAATCCTCTTTTTGCATTCTCTTGAGTATATAAGAATGTTCTTTTTTCAGTGTTAAAGTTAAAATTTTAAAAATCCTATCCAAATGTTAATATGTACTCATGAAAGCAAGAAAGTATCTAATAACCAAAACAAAACAAACTATAAGAAGGATTCTGCTTTACTCTTCTAATTTACTTCTTCTAAGTTAATATGGGCTCAGAAGTGAAGTTCCCAAGCTTGGCAATACTCTGTATAAAACCAAAATAAAATTAAGCTCAATAGTAGGAAGAGGATGGTTGACACTTAGTCATTGGATTTTGGGGTAACCAATCGGACTGTGGCTATTTGGATTTCCTACTTGGAGTTCTATTGGAAGGCACTGCTAAATTGAGTCAGTTAATAAGGAAATCCTGGAATAAGATAAATAATGTGCTAATGAATGAGTCTCACACCTCCTCATTAGCTGCTATATAATTGATATCTTTGGGCAGGAGATGGATTCCGGTTTTCCATATTGCAATCCTAGTAGATTTCAGAATATTTGTCAATGTGCATTCAAAACAAAAGACAAAGATAATGGGAAGAATAAACAGAGTGGACTAGCTAGAGACTTTAGTGCTAAGTACTCAGAATAACATTTGCTTTGTCTTCTTGCTTCCCTTCCCTTTTTTTCCCTTGGGACAAATCACTGATTTTTTTTGTTCTGATTTACCAGTTAGGATGCCCTCAGAAAGAAATCTTGAGAAGAGGGTAGCATTTTAACTTTCTGGAAAGATTTATAATCCCCAGCATATTGTCTCAAATCTCCTAGAGATCTCAGGAGACATGCATCAACATTAATGTGTATTTAAATTGTCTGTTAATTAATGTCAGAAAATCTTCCATGAAAGTCCAAAGCCCTTGCCTATATAGATGTTCATTGCTATCACCATTTGACACTTAACTGAAGAAGAGATGGAAAGTCAGATCTAATCAATTGGAAAAATATCAAGTGATCATGAATAGGATGAGCAAATATAATAAAAATGACAATAATAGTTAAATTAATTTACTTATTCAGTGCTATACCAAAATTAAAAAGCTTCAATAAAAATTTTTTTAAAAAGAAACAAAATTTTTTCCAATTGATTAGATATGACTTTATTTGTATAGCATGTGTTTTGTCATTGTGTTCATATAGTTCCCGACTTTGCCTTGATAGACAGACTCCCAAATATTGTATATTATTGACAGTTATTTAAAATGAAATTTCTCTTTATATTTCTTGCTGTTGGACTTTTTTGGTAATAAAAAAATGCTGATATATGTGGATTTATTTTGTATCCTGCAACTTTGCTACAGATGTGAATTGTTTCTAGTAATTTTTTAGTTGATAGTCTAGGGTTTTCTAAGTATACCATCATATCATCTTCAAAGAGTGTTAATTTGGTTTCCTCATTACCTACCCAAATTCCCTTAATCTTTTTCTTCTCTTATTGCCAGAGCTAACATTTCTAATACAATACTGAATAGTAATGGTGATAGTGGTTAACCTTGTTTCACTCCTGATCTTATGAGGAATGGTTCCAATTTATCCCCATTACATAGATGCTACTGATTACTTTAAGGAAAAGTCCATTTATTCCTATATTCTCTAGTGTTTTTAATAGGAGTGGGTGTTGGATTCTATCAAATGCTTTTTTTGCATCTATGGAGATAATCATGATTTTTTTTAGTATGGTGATTAATATAGTTGATTATACTAGTAGTTTTTTTTAACATTTAACTAGCCCTGAATTCATGGTATAAATCCTACTTGGTCATAGCATATTATCTTGGGGATAACTTTCTGTAATCTTGTTGCTAATATTTTATTTAAGATTTTTGCACCAATATTCATTAAGGAAATTGAACTATAATTTTTTTCTATTTTCACCCTACTTAAGTTTGTCTATCAGCTCCATATCTATGTCATAAAAGAAACTTGGTAGGATTCCTTTCCCTATTTTTTTCAAATAATTTATATAATATTGTAATTTATTATTCATTGAATATGTAAATCCATCTGGATATGGAGATTTTTTTTCTTAGGGAGTTGATTAATAGAACAATATATTTTTATAATTAATAATTATATATAATTCATATAATTATATATTTTATATTATAAATTTTTAATATATAATATAATTAATAATTTTACAATTAACAGAACAAACTTGTTATATTTATTTTTCTAAAATGGGACTATTTAAATACTTTATTTCCTCTCTTGTTAACCTGGGCAGTCTATATTTTTGTAGATATTCCTCCATTCCATTTAGATTATCAAATTGGTTGGCATATAGTTGGGCAAAATAACTCATAATTGTTGCTCTGATTTTTTTTCTTTATTGGTGGAAAGTTCTGCCTTTTCATTTTTGAGACTAACAATTTCATTTTCTTATTTCCTATTTCTAATCAAATTAACTTAAGGTTTAGCTATTGTTGTTCTTTTCATAAAACCAACTTTTAGTTTTATTTATTAATTCAATAGTTTTCTTATTTTAAATTTTATTAATCTCCCCTTTTATTATCAAAATATCAAATTTGGTATTTAATTGGGATTTTTAAAAAAATGTTCTTTTTTTTTTTTTCTTTTTTTAGTTGCAAGCCCAATTCATTGATCTTTTCTTTCTCTGTTTTATGCAAGCAAGTATCTAGAGACATAAAATTTCCCCTAATAATAGTTTTGGCTGCATCCCACAAATTTGGTATGTTGTCTCTGTTGTCATTCTCTTAGGTGAAATTGTTGATTGTGTTATAATCCTTCTCTGGGAGGAGATCTCTTCTGTAAAATCTTTTCCTAATCCTAATTGTGGCTTCTTGATATTTGAATTGTTTCCTTCTTATTGTTTGAAATATTCTCTCCTTGATTTGTTAATTCTGAAATTTAGCTACATGTTCCTTGGAGTTTTCATTTTGGAGTCTCTTTCAGGAGGCAATCAGTGAATTCTTTCAATGGCTATTTTGCCCTCTGGTCTTAGAACCAGAGCAATTTTCCTTGATGATTTCCTGAAAAATGATGCCTAAGCTCTGTCTTCAGGAAATCCAATAATCCTTAGATTGTTTCCATTAGATTGTTTCTCCTAGATCTATTTTTCAGGTAAGTTGTTTTTTCAATGACATAGTTCATGTTTTCTTCAATTTTTTTTTTCATTTTTGTTTAGTTTTCTTTGATTCTTGAAGTCTCATTGAGTCATTCACTTCGATTTGTTCAGTTCTAATTTTTGGTGAATTAATTTCTTCAGTTATCTTTATCTCCTTTTGCATTTGGCCAATTGAGATGTTTTGATCATATTTTTTTTTCATTTAACAAATTCTTCTTTTCAACAAATTGTTTTTTTTCATATCTATTTTATAAGAAGTTATATGCCTTTTCCATTTCATCACATTTATTTTTTAATGAGTTTTCTTCAGTTAATTTATGGTTTTCCTTTTCCATACTCTCTTGCAAAGATCTCATTTCCTCCCCCATTTTACTTTTAATTCTCCAAGATTATTTTTGAATTTTTCCAAGACAGCCTTGTGAAATCGTGACCAACTTGTATCACCCTTTGGGGCTTCATTGGGAGTTGATTTGCCTTTAAGATCCTCAGTATGTGAGGTCTGATCTAATCTTTCTCCATAAAAGCTGTCTATGGTCAGTTCTTTTTGCTTTTATGCTCAATTTTTTTTTAAAAGTTGAAGTCTGCTTTTAAGGCAAAGGGGCAACAGCCGCTTCAGTTTGCCATAAAGTTAGTACTACTGACTTCTGGTGCTAGCTAAGTGTGGCTAAGTCTAGTGTTTTGTGGTTCAGGGGCTCACAATTTGCCTTTTGTTTTTGTGTCTTACAGTTAATCTGCTGAACCACTGGCTTGCAACCAGGACAGAGTAGCCTAAGAACCTCCCTATAGATTCCTTGGTTCATAGACACCTTAATACCTTGACTTTCTACCCCAGCTCCTGGCCCTGGGTTTGGTAGCTTCTCCCCCTGCCAATTGAAATAGACCTTTTCTGAAGTTCTTCCCAATTATTTTCTTCTGGAAATTTGTTGTACTCCAAATATTTGTGGGTTCCGTCACTCCAAAACCAATTCAGAGGATTAATCTGCTGTGAATTTGAGAGAATCTCAGAGGAGGTCACATAGAGACATGTCTGCTTTCTGCCATCTTGGCTCTGCCCCCACAACTAGCAAATTTTAAAGTTGATAGCCAAAGCCACTTCCCGAATTCCAAATCCAGCATTCTTCTCACATTGCTTCATGGAATTTCTATTATCAGAAACTATTTCATAAACATGGTCACTCAACTCTTCTTTCTGGAGGGTAGGGGTAGGATTAACTAATAATTAACAAAATAATTGATGATTAATGTTAAAATAATAGAGGTTATAGAAAGGATGACTTAATTTTAATAATGGACTTTCTTACATGTAGGATTTTCTTAACAGTAAACTTGTCTAAAATGATACAATCCACTTTGAATGGCAATAAATCCTCCATTCTCGTCAATAGCCAATCAAATCCTGGGCAATGTAGAGATGTTATATAGGCACTTGTCACCTTACTGGAACTCAGCAATCTTTTCCAGTTCTGATATCACCATTCTATTCTAGGATGAAGCAGGTCAACATGATCATACAATCAATAGCATAAGCACATATCGATAAAACAATTTCTTCCTATCAATTTTAAGTGGTTAAATCTATATTTACTCCTTGAGGTCAAGGTTGAATGATTTATGGTACCAAAAGATCAAGAGAAACAGAAGAAAGTATTAAAAAAGACAGAAACTGTCATTTTTCTTGCTTTCCTGTCATGATTATCCTGCAGCTCTAAAGAGACTTTCCAAACAGAGGCATATAAATACAAATTCAGAGAGAGCCACCCATATAATCAGATTATGTACAACCTTCCTGTTCTAATACCAGGAAGTATGTTTCAGTCCTCTTCTTCTCCTTATCAATCTACTAAGTTTAATTGTAAAGATTTGATTTGCAAATATCTGCCCAGAAAAAGCCTAGGCCCTTTTTATATAAATAGTCTTCTTGAGGCTACCTCAGATTAAAATTGAAATTGACACCTTCATTATGTCCAAAAATTTGATATTTGCCTGTCCCCAAATGCAAACTTTTGCCTTCCCTGATGCTAAACTATAATGATTACAAGATGACTTTCTGAGATGTCTAGCTTTATGGGATCAAAAGTATAAAAGATTAGATACTTTTCCGAGATGACATTAGTGCATTATTTCTAGCATTCCAAAGATTAGATTCTAAGAGATTATATTGGATTCAACATAATCTTGACCAAATAAATGCTGGATGAGTTTATAGCAGATTACACTTCTTGTTATTACTCAGTACCTTTCCTGCACAATTGGCCACATATCCAATAATGATGTATTAACCTTTGAGCTTGTTCTTGGGGTCAATGTTGGGATTTCCTCTTGATGCCAAGGTTCCCATTTAAATTCTCCCCCACTCCCAAAAAATATACAGCGATTTTTCTTAGTCGCATAAGAAAGAAAGAGATGAAACTAAAGGTACTTTTTTGCACTTGAGGTGTCCAGCATAGAGGAGGGACCTCCAAGACTTTGACCACAAGACATCTCTGGCTAATGCTCACCCTTCAAAATGTATCAGATCCTAATTCCAGTTTAGACAGGGAATGAAGGAAAAGGAATTGGAATGAACAAAAGCACCCTTGACTGTGCTGATCCTAAAAGAAGAAGGGATGAAAATGATCTGAGACTAGTCCCCATTATTTACCCACAAAGCAAGAGCTAAGTAGTACTGTAAGTAGAACACCTTTAGGAAAGACTGAGTTCAAATTTGATCTTAGACATTTACTAATTATGTCCCTGGATATGTTATTTACCTGCTTGCCTCTTTTCTTAGCTGTAAAATGGGACTAACTGTAGTATCTATCTCACAGGGCTGTAGCACAGATAGAATGAATTGGAGAACAGAGATGAAGAGGTGAGATGCCCTTCCTAAGTTCATAGGTGAACAATGATGAAATAGTTCCTTCTCCTTTCTCAGCAAAAGGAGGAGGGGTGTCCAAGAATGGGAAGATTGTTGAAAAAAAGTAATTATATTTGAAGACCTGAAAGGAAGGTCTCAATCCAGTGACGAGTGAAGGGAAAAGTAATAGTATTCTCATGGTGGGTGAAAATCTTTGCTAAGTATTTTTCTTTTCTTTTTTTTTTTTATTTTGTTTTATTCATTTTTCCAAATTATCCCCTCCCTCCCTCCACTCCCTCCCCCCATGGCAGGTAATCCCATACATTTTACATGTGTTACAATATAACCTAGATACAATATATGTGTGTAAATACCATTTTCTTGTTGCACATTAATTATTAGCTTCCGAAGGTATAAGTAACCTGGGTAGATAGACAGTAGTGCTAACAATTTACATTCGCTTCCCAGTGTTCCTTCTCTGGGTATAGTTAGCTAAGTATTTTTCAATGAACCTAATGGATAGAGGGAAATTAAATCTATGGCATTTTGTTCATTGGGAGACCACTTTCTTTGAGAGTGTTGTGCCCCTATCGAAAATCCACAGTAAGAGAGATATGTGAATTCTTAGGGGCAGATAGATTGCATTAACATTGGGGATACATAGACCTTGAGTCAATTTGGTCTGGTCATTGAGAAGGAAAATAATAATAGGGAGGGAAGTGGGTTGAATTGGGACACATAATATGAGGCAAAGGGACTGCTACTATGTTGTACAACTTCTACATAACTTTACTTCCCTTATAAATTGATGCTTCAAAGAGCAAGATAGAGAAGGGGGGGAAAAGATGATGGGACAATTGCTATAAAGGCAATAACAGAGAAATTAATTAGAAAAGGGATGTCAAATCTCATGCCTCAGGATTTTAACCCCATGTGAAATACAGAGATTAAAGAATGATTAAATAAGGGCATAGACCATGAATTAGATAATGCAATGCAGAATACACTAGAATAGAAAAGAATTAATGAAGAGAATAAAGCAAAAATAAATTATTTAGAAAGATCTACAGAAAAAAAAAAGAAGTCTGAAGACATAAATCAGTGGGGAGCAGTAGAGAGAAAATTTTGAACTAAGTTCTTTCTCAGCAGAAAAAAGAAGGGAAGAGGGGAAGAAAATAATAATAATAAATGAAAAAAATAAATCAATGATTTATGTAAAATTCCCAAGTTTGGGAAAACATTAACAAATGGAAATTCAACATATGGGAGGTAGGAAAAGAAAAAGAACCTATGAGATTAGATTTATTATTAAGAAAAAGATGTAGAATTGAATTAAGCACTTTAAAAAGAAAGGGGAAACTTAAGCTAAGGAAATAAATTGATATACACATGTAATTCTTAAAACTTCAAATGTGAATGGACTAACAGTTTCTATAAAACAAGAGTTGTAGAATGGATAACAAAATGAAAGCCTTCCATTTGTTGTTAAAAATAAATGCCTTTGAAAGTCAATGACACACATCATTGTGTCATATAGTCAAAATGAGAGCATAAAACAAGATGTAATATGCATTAGGTAAATAAAGATAGGAATTGCAATCATAATATTTGATAAATTGAAAATAAAATATCAATATCAATGTAGATAAAAATTTTATTATATTAAAACGAACCAGACAATAAAAAAGTATCAATATTAACATGTATATTATATGACATAGAAATCCGTAAGACCAAAATTAACTGAATTGAAAAATTAAAGAAATTATAACATAATAATAAAAGGAGATTTCATCATTCCTCTCTTTGATCTGGACTAACATAATAGAAAAATAAATTTAAAAAAGGAAAATATGAAACAAAATAAATTATGGGAGAATTTAAAGTGAAAAGATTAATTATGCATTAAGAATAAGAATATTAAAGAATATGCATTTCACTCGGCACTACATGGAACATTTACATAAACAGACCATATCTTAGGCAGAGAGGAATTTCAAATAAATTAATTTAAAACCCATAAATGTGCTCTCTTAAGAGAGCATAACCCCAAACAATAATAATAATATACATATATAAACAATAATAAATACAAAAATACATAGATCTAAATGAAGACTTAATAACAGTAAATTTGAAACTATGAGTAATCCAAAGTGTTCCAAAAAAAAAAAACCCAATAATCATATGAAATGTGGTGATAAGGAGAAAAGGCACCAAAATTTTTTGAATGAACCTTCAGCATTCATTAGAGAAGATTTAAATAAATAGCTTTCCAAAACAGAAAAGAGAATTAACTGAATTCAAAAGTATAAAAATTAGAAAAGGAACAAATGAAAAAACTCAAAACTAACCCACAAGGGGAACTCTTAATGAGAATAGGAATAGATAAATCAGACAGAATAGACTACAGAACCAATAAATAAAACTTAATGATGTATCTTGAAAAGACTAAAAAAATCCATAAGCCATTAGTCAGTTTGATTTTGAAACAATCAATTACAGATTGATATAGATGAAAATTTAATTGGAATAAAAATAATTCCCAATCTACAAAATTTATTCTCAAAAAATAAGGAATATTTCTTAGAATCCCAATTTCCTGAGACAATTTTGAGACTTAGCTAAATCAGGGAATAAGAGAAAAATAATGATAGAAATTTAGACCTGCATTATTAATAGATAATGGTATAATTTTAATGTATAAAATACCAACAGAATATTATAGCAACTTGTTTTTAAAATAATTCACATAATTAAGTTGAATTTATTCCAGTGATGGAAAACATTTTTCAATATTAGGAAAACAATTACCATGATTTCTCCTACAAAGAATAAAATGATCTAAAACAAAAGATCACATTTATAGATGCAGAAAGAAGCCTCTAATTAATCTTTTTTTTTTTTATTATGACCTTTTTTTTTGACAATACATATGCACCGGTAATTTTTTACAACATTATCCCTTGTACTCCCTTATATTCTGACTTTTCCCCTCCTTCCCTCCACTCCCTCCCCTAGATGGCAGGCAATCTTTTACATGTCAAATATATTATAGTATATCCTAGATACAATAGATGTATACTGAACCATAAAGTTCTCTTGTTGCACAGGAAGAATAGGATTCAAAAGGTAAAAGTAGCCTGGGAAGAAAAACAAAAATACAAGTAGTCCACATTAATTTCCAAGTGTTCCTTCTCTAGGTGTAGCTAATTCTGTTCATCACTGATCAAATGGAACTGAAATAGATTTTGTTGAAGATATCCACTTCCGTCAGAATACATCCTCATACAGTATTGTTGTTGAAGTGTATAATGATCTCCAGGTCCTGCTCATTTCACTCAGCATCAGTTCATGTAAGTCTTTTCAAGCTCTCTTGCTGGTTATTTCTTACAGAACAATAATATTCCATAGCATTCATATATCACAATTTATCCAACCATTCTCCAATTGATGGGCATCCATTTTCCAGTTTCTAGCCAGTACAAAAAGGGCTGCCACAAACATTTTGGCACATACAGGTCCCTTTCTCTTCTTTAGTATCTCTTTGGGATGTAAACCCAGTAATAACAGTGCTGGATCAACAGGTATGCACATTAAGAATGTTTGTGGCAGCCCTCTTTGTAATGGATACTGAGTGGATGCCTATCAATTTGAGAATAAATAGTGGTATATGAATATTATGGAATATTATTGTTCTGTAAGAAATTATCAGTAGGATGATTTCAGAAAATCCTGGAGAGACTTACATGAACTGTTGCAGAGTGAAATGAGCAGGACCAGGAGATCATTATGTACTTCAACAACAATACTATATGAGGATCAATTCTGATGGATGTGGCTCTTCAACAATGAGATGAACCAAATCAGTTCCAATAGAGCAGTAATGAACTGAACCACCTACATCCAGGGAAAGAACTCTTGGAGATGACTATGAACCACTACATAGAATTCCCAATCCTTCTATTTTTTTGTCCGCCTGTATTTTTTATATTTCTTTAACAGGCTAATTGTACACTATTTCATAGTTTGATTCTTTTTGTACAGCAAGATAACTGTTTGGACATGTATACATATATCATATTTAACTTATACTTTAACATTTTTAACATGTATTGGTCAGCCTGCCATCTGGGGGAAAGGGTGGGGAGAAGGAAGGAAAAGTTGGAACAAAAGGTTTTGCAATTGTCAATGCTGAAAAATCACCTACATATATATCTTGTAAATAAAAAGCTATAATAAAAGAAAAAAAAAAGGTATGCACATTTTGATAACTTTTTGGGCATAATTTCAGATTGCTCACCACAATGGTTGGATTCTTTCACAACTCCACCTACAATGCATCAATGTCCCAGTTTTCCTGCATCTCCTCCAACATTCATCAGCATCTTTTCTTGTCATTCTAGCCAATCTGAGAAGTGTGTAATGGTATTTCAGAGTTGTCTTAATTTGTATTTCTCTGATCAATAGTGATTTGGAGCACCTTTTTATATGAGTAGAAATAGTTTCAATTTCATCATCTGAAAATTGTCTCTTCATATCCTTTGACCATTTATCAATTGGAGAATGGCTTGATTTCTTATAGAGTCAATTCTCTATATATTTTGGGAATGAGGCCTTTATCAGAACCTTTAACTGTAAAAATGTTTTCCCAGTTTGCTGCTTCCATTCTAATCTTGTTTGCATTAGTTTTTTTTTTTTTACAAAGGCTTTTTAATTTGATATAATCAAAATTTTCTATTTTGTTATCAATAATGATCTCTAGTTCTTCATTCGTCACAAATTCCTTCCTCCTCCACAAATCTGAGAGGTAAAATACCCTATGTTCCTCTAATTTATTTATAATCTCATTCTTTATGCCTAAATCATTGACCCATTTTGATCTTATCTTGGTGTACAGTGATAAGTGTGGGTCTATGTCTAATTTCTGCCATACTAATTTCCAGTTTTCCCCTCAGTTTTTTTTTCCAAATAGTGAATCCTTATCCCAATAGTTGGGATCTTTGGGCTTGTCAGATTGCTATAGTTATTGACTATTTTGCCCTGTGAACCTAACCTATTCCACTGACCAACTAATCTATTTCTTAGCCAATTCCAAATAGTTTTGGTGACCACTGGTTTATAATATAGTTTTAAATCAGGTACAGCTAGGCTACCTTCATTTGATTTTTTTTTTTCATTAATTCCCTTGAAATTCTTGACCTTTTGTGCTTCCATATGAATTTTGTTATATTTTTTTCTAGGTCATTAAACTAGTTTCTTGGGAGTCTGATTGGTATAGCACTAAATAAATAGATTAGTTTAGGGAGTGTTGTCATCTTTATTATATTCGCTCAGCCTATTCAAGAGCACTTAATATTTTCAATAAATTATTTTCTTTACTTACTTTTAAAAATATCTTTTTCTTATTTTCCAGTTGTTTTTAAGTGAGTAGTTTTGTTCTATGGAATTTTTTTTTCCATTTCACCAATTTTATTTTTTAGAGAAGTATTTTTTTTCCAATTCACTAATTCTGTTTTCCATGGAATTGTTTACCTTTTCCAATTCACTAATTATGTTTTACAAGGATTTGATTTCTTTATCCACTCTATCTTTAAATGAGTGGGATGATTTATCCAGACTCTATTGCCAAGCTTCCCTTTCCTTTCCCCATTTTTCTTCTAGCTCTCTTGAGAGCCTTTTTATTTTCTTCTGTGAGAGTCTTGTTTGTTGAGAAGCAGACATATCCCCCTTTGGGGATTCATCTGGAGACAGTTTGTTTTTAGTCTCCTCAGGGTTTAAAGTCTGCTCTACATCCATATAGAAGCTATCAATGGAGTCCATTTTAATTTTTTGCTCATTTTGTCAAAGAGGAATCAAAGAAAAAAACCAAAAAACCCAAATGTAGTCTACTTTTTTTGGGGGGGTTGGGGGGGGGGCGGCTGGATGGTATTACCAAGCTTTCTCTACAGACTACAGGTGGCAGAAGTGAGGCGCTAGCAGGACAGCAGTGCATTCTGAGACTCTGAGAATGTGCTGAGATACTCTGGGTGGGTGTGGCCTGGTCCGGAGAGACCCTAGCTTTTCTGGGTTATAGTCTTTACCTCCTGTGTTGACAGCTTCTCTGGTGATCCACACTGGCTTGCTGCCAGGGCAAAGTAGACACATTGCATTCTCCCCACAGAAATGGCTGAGATCACACCCCACCTCCCTCAAGTCTGCTCAGTGTGAGCTGCCTGCTGTGCTCTTGCTGCCTGCCTTCTGTCTGCCTGATCTAACCATCCCCGCCCACAAACAAAAAGACTTTTTGGGGGCGAATTTTGAGGATATCTTCTGTTGGTAATTATTTGTGGTTTTTTTCAGTCAAGCCCTAATTCCGAGGCCTTGTCATGAAATAAGTATTCTGAGAGGAAAGATGAAGCTTAAGTAGATGTGTGTGTGTCCTTGCCACCATCTTGGCCGGTAGTCCTCTATTAAATCTTAAATACCCTACAAAGTATAGACATAAGGATATATATTCTTAATATGAAAAAAATCTGTCTAAGCTTAAAAGTTGTTATTATGTTAAGGGATACTAGAACTTTTCACAATATACGTGGGGTAAAACAAGGATATCTCTTGTTCCCATTGCTATTTGACAGAATTCTAGATATGATAGTGTTATCAATGAGACAGTAGAGCAAAATAAAATCCTCAATGATGGACATATAAGAAACAAAATTATCCCTATTTACTGATATTATTATGACTTAATAATAGTTAATAATATAACATTTAAATAGCATTTACTATGCTTTGGGTACTATGCTAAGTGCTTCATAATTGTCTCATTTGGTCTTCAAAACAATTTTGCATGGCATTTATTTTTCTTATTTTACAGATGAAGAATTTGAGGCTTGCTGATGTTAAATGACTTGTACAGAGTCAGAATTTAGTAAGTGAGGTTGGATTTAAATTCAGGTCTTCCTCTAGTCCTTTGAACATTATCTTACTCGGCTTCCCAGCTGCTTACTTAGGTAATATTTGGGAACCAGCAAATAACTGATTGAGACAATAAATTTAGTAAATATAATCACAACAAAATAAGGTAAAAAAAATCTACAGTTTTTTTGTTGTCATAAGTGGGCCATGTCAATATAATGAAAATGATAATAAATGAAAAATACTTTAATTCTATAAATTCCCAATCAAACATTAAACTGGAAAGAAATCCTGAAAATCAAAGAATAAGTAACTAATTGAAAGTAAAAGAAAAAGACTATTGAAATAACAACTAAAATTAGAAGCAGGTTTTATTAAAAATAAACCCAATAAAATAAACTATTAATTAACCTGATTTTTAAAAGGAAAGAACATATATTATATAGGAAAGAAAACCTTACTTGATACCTTATAAAAATTGAATAAGATCTGAGAAAATCAAATTAAGATTTGTTGTTGTTGCTAGTTGTTGCAGTGGATAGAGCACCAGCCCTGAAGTCAGGAGGATTTAGTTCAAATCTGGCCTCAGACAGTTAACACTTCCTAGCTGTGTGACCCTGGGCAAGTTACTTAACCCCAATTGCCTCAGGGGAAAAAACTTGTACAATAATGTCAAAAAATGTATGACCTGATCATTAAAGATGATATAAAAATTAGAAAAGAAGTGGCAGATCACCAATATTTCAGAGCCGTGATTCTGGGGGTAATGAATTGACCAAACAAGAAATAGTAGTGATTGAAGTTTAAAATATAAACTTTGATTTCATAACATTGCTTAACTCTTTAATGAATAGTATTACTGTATCTAGAGGGAAAAGGGAAGCAGCCAACAAGGGAAAAATATAGCCTATGTACAAAATGTCTTTTACAATCTTATAATATGTTATTTGCAAGAAAATAAAACATTTGAAACAGAGACACACACTAAGTAAAGGTAAGAGACCACAGCAGAATCTATTATTCTTTAGCTGAAGTTTAAAAAGAAAGAGTAGCAAATATGATCTCAGACAAAGCAAAAGTAAAACTAGCTATAATTTGAAGAGATAAAGAAGGAAATTATTTCTTAATGAAAAGTACCATGGATATGAATTGATATCAATAAACATACATAAGTAATATCAATACTAGACGTACATAGACCAAATGGTAGAACGTCTAAATTTTAAACAAGTTAAATGAGTCACAGGAGAAAATAGATAATAAATAGATAATAAAAGTATAAATCAATGAAAATATAAATAAGAAAGAAGTTAAGGAAGTGATTAGAAAATTTATATATGGTAGATCTCTAGAAAGAACTGGGAATAGAAAGAAAGAAATGCATTTAAACAAAAACTGATCACATAGGGTATAATAAGATCATAACTAAATGAAGAAAAGAAAAAATTAAATACATTTCAATATCATAATATAACAGTAAATTCAATAAATGACAATGGAAAGATAGATTAAAAAATAATTTGAAATTAAATAATCCTTCCCCCCAATTTCCCTCTATTGAGGTTTTTGTGCCTCTTTATGTAAACTAATCCCATTTTACCTCCCTTTTCTTCTTCTTCTAGAACAATTTTTTTTCACCCATTAATGTCTTTTCCTTTGATATCATCACATCAGAGCCAATTCATATCCACACCTTCTGTCTATATATGTCCCCTTTAACCGTCCCAATAAAAGGCACAGTTCTTAAGAATGAAGCATATCATTTTCCCATCTAGAAATGTAAGCAGTTTAACTTTCAAATAATGTTTTTCTTGTTTGTTTTTCCTGTTTACCTTTCTATGCTTCTCTTGAGTGCTGTTTGAAGATGAAATTTTCTGTGTAGTTCTGTTTTTTTTTTTTTTTTTTTTTTTTTTTTTTTTTTTTTTTTTTTTTAGAAATGACTAAAAGTCACTTACTTCACTGAAGATCCTTCTCTTCCCTTGAAAGATGATGCTCAGTCTCACTGTAATCCCAGGTCCTTTACCTTCCAAAATATGGTATTCCAGGCACTATAATCTTTTATTTTAGAAGCAACCAAGTCCTGGATAATATTGATTGTTGCTCCTTGATACTTGAATTGAATTGAATTTTTCCCCCTCCCTTGAAAGTTTGTAGTATTTTCTCCTTGAGAGTATAGTTCTGGAGTTATGTAATAATGTTTCTCGGGATTTATGTTTGAGGTTTCTTTCTGGAGATGACTGATGGATTTTTTCAGTGGTTAATTTGCCCTCTGATTCTATTATATCTGGGCAGTTTTCCTTGATCTCTTGAAGAATGCTATACTGGATCTTTTTTATTTTTTTGCTCATGACCTTAAGGGAGACCAATAATTTTTAAAATCACCTCTCCTGGATCTTTTTCCCAAATTTGCTATTTTTCCAATGAAGTATTTTACATTTTCTTCCATTTTCCATTATTTTTCACATTGATTGATTGTTGATGTTTCATAGAGTTATTAGATTTCATTTTCCAGGTTCTAGTTTTTTAATTTATGATTTTCTTCAGTTAGCTCTTGTATATCTTTTTAAGGCATTATCTTCTGTGGGTTTTTTTTTTTTTTTTTTTTTTTTTTTGCATTTGGCCAATTTTGTTTTTTTAAGAAATTAGTTGATTTTTTTTTTCCCATTTGACTAATTGTATTTGTTAAGGAATTGTTTTCCTTTTCCAAACTGTTGACTCTCTCTTGCATATCTCTCATTTCTTTTCTCAATTTTTCTTCTACCACTGTTATTTGCCTTTTAAAATATTTTATGAGCATTTCCAAGAAAACTCTTGAGACCAATTCATATCATCCTTTGAGATTTTCCCACGTGGGCATTTTTGCCCTTGTCTGAGTTGGTGCTTTGGTTTTCCTTGTTACCATAGTAGCTTTCCATTGTTAAAGTTCTTTTCTGTTTCTTGTTCATTTTTTTTTCTTTTGTAACTTTTAAGGTTGAGCTCTACTCCTGGAGTTCAGGGGGCACTGTCCCAAGCTTCTTGTGCTGCTCTGAGTCTTGACTTTGAGCACAGAGGTCCCTTATGTTTTGTGGCTCTCTTCAGGCAATAAATCTGTTTTCCCAGGCTGACAATTTGCTTTCTGTACTGAGACTGAAGTTGCTCCATTGGTCTGGCTCTTGAATCAGGATCAGGGGTATCAGTTGCTGATCTGATGTGATGAAGACACTCTTGCTGAATTTTCCAGAAATTATCTGAGCTGGGTTGAACATCTCTTTCATTCCAGTAAGACTGACCTTTTTTGAAGTCCTTTTAAACTATCTTGAGTTGGAGAGACGTTTCATTCTCTCAGAAACTGTTTCATGTGGTATTCCAGAAACTAAATAATCTAATACTAACAAATAAATGAATCAAAGAACAAAATGTAGAAATGATAATTTCATGAAAGAGAATGACAACAATGAAACAACATAGCAAAATTTATGGGATGAAGCAAAAGCAGTACTTGAGGGGAAAATGTATATGTCTAAATGTTTATATCAATCAATTAGGCATGCAACAACAGCAAACATTCCAGAAAAAGAACAAATTAAAAATCCTCAATCAAACATCAAATTGAAAATCTGAAACTCGAAAGAGAGATAAATAAAATTGAAAGTAAGAAAACCATTGATATAATAAAACTAGAAACTGGTTCTATCGAATCAACAAAAAATAATATAAATAAGCCATTGGCTAAAGTGGTTTATAAAAGGAAAGAAGAAAACTAAATTACAAGTATAAAAAAATGAAAAAGGTGAATTCACCTTGAAGGCAGAGGAAATTCAAATAATCGTTAGGAGCTATTTTGTCAGTCTGAAATTATAAGTGAAATCAAGAGATAATCACAGATTAATGCCCAGATTAATAGAAAATAAAATACTTAAAAATCCCATTTTAGAAAAAAAAAATAAAAAGAATAATAACAAAATGCATCCAGAAGAACAAAAGTTTGAGAATATCAAGAGAATCAATGAGGGAAAAGTAAAGGAAGATTGTAACGTGCTGTTGTCTCTAGAAACTGCCGATCACTCTCTGGTCTAGAGGAGAGACTTTTTCCTCCGGAGAGCCTCCTCAACTCTGACTTAGAGCAGAGACCCTCTATCTCTGGAGTGCCGCCCTCTTTTATCCTTCCAGAGAATGGGCGTGGGAAAAATTACTTCAACCAATGAACTTGCTCCTCCTAAGCATGCAAGCTTTTCCCTCAGGAGTTCACAAGTAAAACTCCCAGTAAAGGCCGGAACTAGAGAATTGTTAAGTACCGACTTAGCACTTAGAACCTAATATCTCATTATCTCATTAGCTTAGTAAGAACCTAACAGAAGATGACTTAGCTATACCAGATCTCAAACCATATTATATAGGGATAATTATCAAAACACTCAGGCACTAAGAAAAAGAATAGTGGATCAGTGGAGTAGATTAGGCACCCAATATGTTTAAGACCATAATAATTTAGTGTTTGATAAACCCAAATATGCAAGCTTTTAGGACAAAAAGTCCCTATTTGGGGAAAAAATTATTAGGAAAGCTCACATGGCAAAAACTAGGCATAGACCAACATCCCATGATTTGTCTGAAGGGTGGTGCCATAAGCAAATTAGGAGAGTTTAGACTAGTTTACTTATTAGACCTATATGGACAATGGAAGAATTTAGGACCAAACAAAATATAGAAAGCAGCATCAATTATAAAATGAATAGTTTTGATAAAAATTTTAAGTTTTTGCATAAACATAATGAAGGCAACCAAAATTGGAAGGAAAGCAGAAAACCGAATGGGGGGGGGGGTAGATCTTTAAGTAACTATCTCTGTTAAAAGCATAATTTCTCAAATATATTTAGAACTGGGTCAAATTTATAAAAATAAGTCATTCCCTAATTGACAAATGGTCAAACAGGCAGTTTTTAGGTGAAGAAATTAAAGTTATCAGTAGTCATATAAAATACTCTAGATTAAAGAAATGCAAATTAAAACAATTCTGAAGTACCACTTCGTATCCATCAGGTTGACTAATATGACAAAAAAAGAAAATAAGTTTTTCAGAGCATGTGGGAAGCCTGGGACACTAATATACTATTGGTAGAACTGTCAACTTATCTAACCATTCTGGAGCAGTTTAAAAAACTGTGCATATCTTCTGATTCTGAAGTACCACTATTAGATGTGTATTCCAAGGAGATTAAAAAAGGGAAAAGAACCTACTGGTGCAAAAATATTCATAGCAGATCTTTTTTTTGTGGTGGGTAATAACTGGAAATTGAGGGGATGCCCATCAGTTGGGAAACGGCTAAACAAATTGGTATATGTAATGGAGCATTGGGATACAATAAATGAGAAGCAAAATGATTTCAGAAAAAAAGGGAGAGACTTACTTGAATTGATAGAGAGTAAAGTGAGCAGAAGTAGAACACTGTACAAAGTTACAGCAATATTGTATGGTGAATTGTAAATTATTTAGCCACTCTCAGCAGTACAATGATTCAAGATAATTCCAAAGGATTCATAATCAGAAATGCTATTTGCATTCAGAGAAAGAACTTGCTTTATCTGAATACAAAATGCACGCTATTGTTCCTTTCCCCTCCCTCTCTACCTTCCTTCCTACCTGCCTTTCTTCTTGCCTTCCTGCCTTTCTTTCTTTCTTAGTTTGTTTAAAAGTTGTGGGGGAAAAATACACTAGTAGGTAACTGGTAGAATTGTTAACTGATCAAACTATTTTGGAACACAAAATGAAATTTGCAAATAGTCACTGAACTGTTTATCCAAGATATCCTACTACTAGGAATATATAGCTTAAAGGGGAAGATGATTAAAACATAGGTTTCACGTGAACCACTAAACAATTAAATAGAAATAAAGTTAATACTCATTGATTGGGGAAATGGTTGAAATATAACTTTAAGCAAGTTACTCTGATGTAATGAAGGATGAATATAATCAATACAGAAAAGCATTGAAAGACATCTTTCCTTAAACTTATGGAAAATGAAGTGAGCAGAAGCAGGAATATCATAAGTGGAAAGGCCAGTATTGAAACAATGAAAACTTAAAGCTGTAAAATTATAGTGGCCAAGCTGGGTCTTGGAAAGAGAGATATGAAAAGTGAGAAGGCATCCCCACCCCACCAATTTCTTTGTCAGTGTGAGGGACTAAAGATGTAATGATGATCATGGATATGACAACAGCTATAACAGCATTTAAATAATTCATTAGGCTTTGTGAAACACTTTCCAAATATTATCTCATTTCATCTTCATAACAATCCCAGGAGTTAGATTATATTATTATCCTCATTTTGGAAATGAAAAAAAACAAGTTTAAGAAATGTTAAATGATTTGCTTAGGTTGCTACAAATCAACTTTGAACTCAGATCTTCCTGACTCAATATTGTATATATACACTGTGCCAACTAGCTGCCTATAAAGAACACTGTAGACAATGCATAAAATATCAGCTTTTTTTACCCCCAAAATGTTTATTAGGCTTTATTTTATTTTTTCATTTTTTCTTATTCCTTTGCAAGAAGGATGGATTTCTGTAAGAGAGGAGGGAGAAGATAGGGTAAGAAATGTAGTCAATATAAAAACAAAAGATGTGATGATTTTCTAGTCATTTTCAGGAATTCTATCTGTTGTCTTCAGCCGAGGCAAATTCACCATTGGTTTCATCCTCATTGCCTCCTTCCTGTAAACCCCATGTTGTTTTCCCTTCTAAAGTAACTTCTGCTGAATCAGGAGGGAAATAAAGTCAGCTATATGTGAGCATTTTTGTATCTTTTAGATTTCACTTAATTCTAATGTCATATTCCCCAAATCCTGATCTTTCTTGACCTTTTCCTGATTTGTGGATTCTTGGACAAATTGATTATGCCTTAAATGTTATAATAATGGTTGGATTAGGAAAATCATGACAATGATGAACTATTTGTTGTATACAATACTTTCAAGCTTTTGTAGTATCTTTAGATCCATGATTTTACCTCATAACCAGGAAAGATTTGGGTAGTAATGTGTTTACTTTTTAAATTTGTTTCTTGTTTTTTTCTTTCTGTAATTTTTTTCCTTTTTGTAATTATTATTATTATTATTTTACAACATGACCAACATGGAAATATATTTAACATAGTTGTACCTGTGTAGCCCATATCAGATTGCTTGCTGCTTGGGGAGATGGGGAGGAAAAAAATTGGAACACAAAATCTTATAAAAATGAATGCTGAAACTATTCTTACATGCAATTGAGAAAAAATACTTTTAAGGAGGAAAAGTAGTGTTTCAAGGAGACTAAATAATTGAGTTATAAGACTAGAAAGACAGAATTTTCCATCTATAATACTAAAGAGAGTACCATTTTCACTAAGAGCCTGGAAGTCTGGACTTAAATTCTTTAAACTGGCTTTTCTACTCTGTTGACAGTAGAAAGAAAACCAGATCTATGAGAACCTATTCTTCTAGCAAGTTGTGCTTATCTATGGGGTTTTTCTTCTGTGTTTTTATTTGTGTTCTCTTCTTTTGTGTATACTCTGGAAAGACTTTTTTTTTTTTTTTTTTTTTTTTTTTTTTTTTTTTACTAAAACTGTGTAGTTTAAATAAAATACTATGAGCTGCCTGAGACCTTGGAAATAAGGACAGAAAACAGATGGGTGATGATGAATATTTGGAATCAAAAGTTCAGTGATAGTATTGATCTTTGGAGTCCTTTCCTTTACTCTTATGTATGCTTTTTTTTAGAATTTGGGAGACTCTAAAGGAGAGTAGGACAAAGAAAACAGATCTAGCTCCTTCTCATCCTATTTAATGGTATTTTGTATTAATATTTTTATCTAAAAATAGAGCATAATATGGTATATTATTGGTCTAGAGAAATACATAGTACATTAATTAAATTATAAGTAAATTTTAAGTAGTTAAATTTCCTTTTGAGCACACTTCAACTCAATGGCATACAGTAAGAATTTACTGCAGGAATATAACCCAATAAACATCCTTTCAGCACCATCTACAAACAGGGTCCTGCTCTGGTGGAGATGTATTAGTATACCCAGTACTATCCCTGCCTTCATGGAGCTCAAACTATGGGAAGCTGTACCTATAGTTAGAATGTACAGTGTTACACGATAATCACATTATCACAAAAATAGCGCTCAAAGACCTGTGAGGGAACACATCAGAACTGGAGTATTTTGAGATGACTTCCTGGAGGTGATGGCATTTGAGGTAAACTGCAAGAAATGGGAAGAAAGCAGCTTTATAAGCAGTATGCCTTGTACCTCTACTTTGTCATTTAGGGCACAGATTAAAAGGAAGATGCTGTTCTCCCTCCCTCCCCTCCTTTTTCTTTTTTTAAACATTCTTCATACAGATTTCATTGTTGTTTTTGTTATTTCTGCTATTTTCTTAGAAGTATGAAGCAGCATCTCAATAGTCCTTAAGAAGGGAAAACTGAGCATGACTGCGCGTGCGCACACACGTACACACATGCATATGTATGCTCCCTTGATTGCAGCAAACAATGAAGCAGGTCACCCAGTGCCCCGGAACTGTTTGTAAGCACACCTGCCTCCTTTGATTTGACAAGGCTTTTGAGAGCCACTAAAGAGATAAGATGAGGTTTCCAGGAATGAGAAGCTGTCCAGCTGTCTTGAGGAAAACATGAGCCCCCTTCAAGACAGTCTAATAAAAGATGTGTTGTGTTGTTTCCCTTCCTTCTTGTCTTTCCTTTGTGATTTGCTCGATGAATCACTTCATCAGAAAAGGATGTTTCCTGCAGTGAACAAAGTATCTCGGACATGAAGGACAAAAGAATCAAAAAGAGTGCAGTTTTCGAACTGAGGACTAGACTCCCTATGAGTCAGCAAAGTGACATGACAGCCACAGATTCTAATGTGGTCTTGAGCTGCATTAAGGGGGGAAGAGAGTAGCCGGGATAAGTGAAGTGATAATCCTGCTCCACCCTGGGGAGGAGCATTGTTCACATGTCTGGGAGTCTCATTTTGAAAGGACATTGATGATCCAGAGAGCATTTAGAGAAAGGCAATGAAGAAATTCACTTATGGATGTCTCTGCTTCAGTAGGAGAATAAGATACTTGGAATTATTCATATGAGGACAAACAGAATGGTGAGGAGATAAAAGATGGATAAAGTTGAAAGAGTTGAGGATGTTTAGTGAGGAGAAAGGAAATCTCAAGAGGAAATGGCAACTAATAGCTAATGCTTGGGGGGTTGTTGCATGGAAGAGGGATTAGTCTTATTCTATCCTATACCAGGGAAAAGGACCAGGAGCACTGGAGAGAGAGAATGTCTAAATAGAGGGGTGTAAGAGGGATTACAGAGACAAGATAAAATTAAGTTAAGGACCAACTCCCAAATTGGTAAAATCGTACAAAAGTTAAGAGGTGTGACTTTGGAGACAACATTAAAGGAAGTTTAGATTGGTTTTTTTCTTTTTTTAAATTTTATTAAAGCTTTTTATTTACAAAAATAAAAGGGATAATTTTTCAATACTGGCCCTTGCAAAACTTTGTGTTCCTCCCATCCCTCCCCTAGATGGCAGGTAATCCAATACATGTTACATATGTTAAAATATATGTTGAATCCAATATATGTTTACATATTTAAACAGTTAGCTTGCTGCACAAGAAAGATAGGAACAAGAAGGGAAAAAAAATCAGAGAAAAAACAAAATGAAAGCAAGCATCAATAGAGTGAAAATGCTATGTTGTGGTCCACATTCAATTCCCATGGGCCCCTCTCTGGTGCTACATGGCTCTCTTCACTGAACAATTGGAACTGGTCTGAATCTTCTCATTGTTGGAGAGAGCCAAGTCCATCACAATAGATCATTGTATAACCTTGTTGTTGCTGTGTATAATGGTTCTGCTCATTTACCTTAGTGTCAGTTCATACAAGTCTCTCCAGGCCTTTTCACGATTTATTCAGCCATTCTCCAATTGATGGGCATCCACTCAGTTTTCAGTTTCTTGCCACTACAAAAAGAGCTACCACTAACATTTTTGCACAAGTGGGTCCCTTTCCCTTCTTTAAGATCTCTCTGGGATTTAAGCCCAGTAGATACACTGCTGGATCCAAGGATATGCACAGTTTGGTAGGAAGTTTAGATCTTGTGTGTCAGAGGTATCATAGAGAGAGGAGACTGCAGCCAAGACATAGCCAAATCCAGGAAATACTTTGGTTTTTACTATGCATTGTTTTTAAATAACAGGGATTTTATTTCTCACTAGGGAAAGGAAGATAAAGAAACTGATTATAATTTTTAAAGATATAACTAAAATAAGGGGAAAAAATTCCCCAAAGTTTCCAAAACATACTTATGAAGCCTGAGCATTTTCCAATTAAAGAAAGGGAAAAGGAAAAGAAAATAGGACTATTTGAAAGTCAGCAAAGACAGAGGCTCTCGATAAATTCTTGCCATGATAAATGGTCTTCAACTGATGCATGGTAATTATCTTAATGAGAATGTTTGAAACCAAACAAGGATTCTGGCAAGAATGCAAATAGTATGTAAAATGACAAAATAATAAAAAGTATATTAGAGCAAAATGCCATTTGCTGTAGGGTGTAACTGAACAGTGTCTAAGGCTGCAGCATTATCTTCTGTCCGACTATATTTGTAGCCTCACGTCTCCAGGTCTGTGGTGGCCGTGGCAGCTTTATCTGGCTGCACGTGAAGGACCACATTTTATGTTTTGAATGTCATTGAGGCCCATTTAAGAGGCCAAACAAAGGATAGATAATGTCTCTTCAGTTTGAAGAGTAAAGGAGAATCCTTCCATCTAGATTTAGGTGATATTGTTCTGGGTATACACTACTCCTTGACATCCATGGAAACACATAGAACAGGAGGACCTTGACCCAAGTCTCCAGGGACCCTAAAGATGAGACATGCTTCCTTTGAATCAGTGCCCAATATGCTGAGAAAACTGAATCCTAAGGAAGGGAAGGGCTGGGCTGACCTTTATTTGGAGGACATAGATTTCTTCCCTGAATATTATAGTAAATAAAACTTAGACTTAGGGATAAGGTCCACTCATGAGCCTTAATGCATTTTCCTCTTAATCTGATTCTTTGATATCTGATCTCTTCTACCTACCCAAATGAAGACACCATCTTCTACTTGCTTTGTTTGTTTATTGAGCCTTTGCTCCCATAGCTACCTCCAGTTTGTACTGAATGTGAGTAAGGGTAGTAGCTTTGTGATAGGAACCAGGTAAGCTTTTTCTAGCCAGGGTAATCTTGACTTTGTCCACCTTAATATGCTTCCTGTCTAATTTTCTTCTTTTCTATTTACTAGTAAACAAGTCCCCATGTTCCCTACATGAAGGATTCATGTCAGTAAGAGATTTATATTTTATTTCCACAAATTGCTCATTTGAGTTGACCTTTTTGGTTGGGTTGTTTGGAAGTTCCTATTAACATTGAGTCTAAAGCTGCCTCTGTAACTATCCTTCTCTCCCCCCATTTCTAGTTCTTCTTGGGAAGGCATACAGGGGGAAATTCTGCTCTTTCTTCTAGTAGATATGTGAAGTCAGTTATTACTCCCACAGAAATATATAACCCTTCATGAGTCTTTCCATCCCTATTAGAAAACCATAAGGTACTAGAGGTAGAAAAAAGAAAATTGAGCTACATGAAAAAATTTTCAGCCACTACGGATTATTTATTGTGTACAACCTGATAGAATTGTCCACTATCTTTTCCAGGGGAATTTAAACTCCCTTTAGGACAAGCCTATAGGGAAAACTAGCTGGAAGGCAGAACAATAGATTAATGATTTTTAAAAAATTGAGTGATCTTCCTAAGTACCCATGAGTCTACAAAGCAGTGGGCACCATTTTTCTGTCAGACTTATCACTGCATTAAAATTAGTTTTATATGGAACAAAATAAATTATTGTGGGATGTTAATGATTACAACTTTTCCAGCTTTAATTTGTTTTGTGGAAGTTGAAATGGGTAGCTGAAACATTCTTCTGTACTGACATCTACCATTTATTTAATGCTTTATAGCAAAAGAGAAAGCTAGACAGACAGGTAGATTGATAGATTGATAAATGGTTTATATACATTTCTTCATGAGTTGAGATCTGTTTCACAAGGCTCAAGGTTACTTGAGATGTGAATAGTTAAGAGTCCATGGAGAATCCATCAGAAAGGGACTTCTTTCAGTAGGTCAAAAGATAAATTTCAACTTGTTCATTTTCATCTCTAAGGATGCTCCCAAGGATCCAGATGCCAGGCATTTTGTGCCTGCGTTAATCATGTTTATGAATTACTGTAGCTGCAAAACTTCACCACCTGATGGTTATGTGATTTTCAGATAACAGACCCATGAGCCATTCTATCACCAAGCCACACGTGAAGCCCATGCACTTTGGCAATATCTGTTAAAAAAAGAGCACTGCTAAACTATATTAGCCTTAGAGAGCCCAGGGTACTGCTATTGCACCAAAAAGCAAGAAAAAAATTTCAAGAGTCTATTTTTTTATTCAATGTGTATGAAGGGCCTGCTATTTACAAGGCATTCCGCTAGGGGCAAAGCCTTTAACATCCTAGAGTATTAGAAAATGTTTTCCTGGCAAACATTATTCTGTCCAGGGAGCATGGGGGGAGGGAAGATTATCTTGTTTCTCTTCTTATCTGACCAGTGAAGTGAAGTTTCCCACAGGGATCGGATTGATCTTCCCACAGCCGCCAACAGTGCTACTGACCCATGATGAGCCAAAGGCCCAGGCTTTATTTTAAATAATACAATTAAAACTTCCACCTCAGGACCCCAGTCACTGTAATCGTGCTCATCTCTGAGGGTAATTATATTAAACTCCAATTTTCCTACAAATATGCATTCTAATCCAATTTTGCTTCTTTCTCTTCTTAACTAAACCTATTGTCATTCTCACAGTTAAATTATGCTTATTTAATCTTTGATGAGAACCTTCCCTAGCAATCAGTTGTTTTAAATTAATCCTCCTAAGCTTTGGAGAGGACTTGCCTCACCCCCAGCACCTCCTGGGAGCCACAGAGGAAGAATTAAAGAATATTTCATATTGGGGGTGTGAGATCTGAAGAGGTCATGGCTGTTCTCAACTCCCCTTATTATAGGTTTAGTTCTCAGAGATCACACCTTTTCCTATGGGTGTGACTGGGGTGGTCCCAGGAGTGTCTTTTGGATCAGTGAAAACATATTTGCATCCCTCTGCCCCGCCTCCCTAGCATGCAGAATTCAATTCATCCTTTCTAATCAAACAAGTCCCTCCTAGGCAAGCTTTCTGTTCCAATGAGGCAGATGTCTTTTCTAAGACTAATCTGAGAGTTCATTTCCTACAGGAAGAATTCTGAGATTGAGCTATAATATGCTGGTCTTCCATACCCCTGAATCAGTATTACTTGCCCACAGTCCTACAACTTGAGCACCATGAGTGGTTACATAAATGAGGTGTAAGGAACATTATGCTTGGATGGAACTTTGGGATTATGGGGGGATAGCAGCAATCCCTTATTTCCCTCCTAATACTAAGAAAATCCTGCAGGATTCATTTTAATATGCACAGTATGCATAAGAAACTTTCTTCGCAGAATAGTTGCATTTCAGAGTTAGGAGGGATCTAGAGGTCAGTCAGTCCAACTTGTACCCAAGAAAGAATCCCCATATTGACAAGGCACATAATGGGAGGTCATGCAGCCTTTGCTTGAAGGGGTCCTATGAGAACCTCTCCTCTTCAAGCAGCCAGTTCTGATTAGAGACACTCTCAAGGATAAGGGGGTGCTTCCTGACATCAAGCCTAAAGTGGTATCTCTGAAAATCCTATCCCTTTCTTCTACTTCTCTTCTTTTTGGGGGGACACAATTACAACAAAGCTAATCTTTCTTCCGTATCACAACCCCTTTAAATAACAAAACACAATAATTATTTTCTCCTTAAGTCTTTTCTTTTTTTTTTTTTTTTTTTTTTTTTTTTACTTTCTGTATCTTTATTTCCATCAACTGACTTCCATGTAATCTGGACTGAAGGTTTTCTTTATCTCTCCTGGACTTTTCCTAACTTATTAATTTCCTCATTCCTATAATGTGATGTTCATGTCATGGGTCATGATCACTCAACATGTGGCTGGCCCAGGGCAGAGGGCAGTCAGACTATTTCCTCGCCATTCCTCTTAACTTTTCTTTTCAGCTCACAATTGTATTGGAATGTTGGATCTCATATCATACCATTTACTTTTGTAAAGTTTACAGGCGACTAACATTTGCAGATCCTTTTCAAAACTACTGGTGAGCTATCTCTCTTACCATGTGCCATCTTACGCTTGAGTGTAAGACCTTCTTTATTATCTTATCTTTATTATTATCTTTATTAAAGTTCATCTTAATAAACTAATCCCAGTTTCATAGTCTGCCAAAAACCAGGTGGTTTTGAGGAAAGTAGCTGTTTAAAGTCAGCGATAGAATTTATCTCCAGTGGCTATTTGGTCTAACTCTTCCATTTCCCCTTGTCCAACTGTTCTCTAGTGATACAATAAAAAGTCACTTGACTCAGAATCTGAGGATTTAGTTTCAAACTTTGGCTAGGACCCTTTTCTTTGAGCTTCATTTTCCTAATCTCAGAAATAAAGCAGTTTAATTAAATGATCTCCTGGAATCCTTCCGGCAAAATCATTTGTTTTTAAGTCTGTCTTTTTCACATCTGCAAAGAAAACAAATGATAAATTCTTCATGAGAAAAATAGAATTGGAAAGGGCTAATCTTTCTGTGGAATGTGAATCTTTGCAAAGAATTTTCCCCTCAACAATGCTGTTAAGCAAGTATTGCTCCTCTGTCATTTTACAGATGTGGAAACTAAGGCTCTGAATGAAGTAGCTTGCCTAAAGGAACATAATTAGTAATTATAGGGACCAGAATTAGACCACAATTAATTCCAAGAATATTGATTCCAACTTCAACTTGCTCTACTCTTGTGGGCTCCCTCTAGGGCTATGATCTTGGAGATTATCTAGTTTAGGGGAAAACTAATGCAGGAATCCTCCTTGGGTGTCCTGTCTTTTCTTTAGACACCATACTGCCAAGGAACTTGCACCTTAACCTTTAAAAAAAGCAAAGATGCATATCCCAGTTTAAGATGCCTCTGCATTTTAGGAAGCTTTTCTTTGTTCAGAGATAGAATCATTCTCATTTTATTTCTGGGGAGGGAAGGAAGGAAGAAAGGAGAGAGGAAAGAAGGTAAGGAAAGAGGAGGAGGAAAGGAGGGAAGAAAGGAAGGAAAGGGGAGGAAAAGATGGAATGAGGAAGCAAGGAAGAAGAAAGGAGGGAAGAAGAAAATTAGAGGAGGAAAGGATGGAAGGAGGAGGGCAAGGAGGTAGGTAGAGGAGGAGGGGGGAAAGGAGAAGGGGAGGGAGGTAGAGAAGGAGGGAGGAAAGAAGGAAGGGAGGGAGGGATAGAGGAAGGAAGGAAAAGGAGGAAGGAATTTAAGAAGGAAGGAAAGAAAAGAAAGAAAATAGAAAGACAAAAAGAAAAAAGGGGGGTGGTTGCAAATCAGAGACTTTGTTTCTGCTTCAGGTTACTGCTGATTACTTAGACTCTGAGCTGTTCCTAAGCCAGTACTGTCATGTACCATTAAGGCTAATGAAGGGGTTTGTAAATCACCAAAGACCCTTCCTTAATGAAGCCTAGCAGAGTTAATGCTCAGTTTAAGGGCTGGTGTCTGGAGGTGAATTTGTACATATATTATTTACTGACAATTTAAAGTCTGCTGGGATCTTCATTCTTTATTTGATTGAAAAAATCAAATCACATAGCAATACGTTTGATAAAATGGCTCATTATATTTCTGGGTCTAAGATGGAGAGAGATACTCCAGGATGGCACAATGAGGGCAGAACTGGTTGGATGAGTTGATTCAAAGAGCAGCCTTTCATCCTTCAAGGTCAAGGAGAAAGAAGGTCTCCACGAGAGTGCCGTAGGGATCTGTACTTACATAACATTTTTCTCTCGGACTTGGATAAAGGCATAGACATTATCCTTCTCCCCATTTACAGAGGACACAAAGCAAGGGATGACAGTATGATAAATCCCTGAGTCACGATTCACAGAGGTTTTGGCAGGATAGACAACTGGACTGAATCTAAGAAGATAAATATAATTGGGAATAAATGTCAAATCTTACTCTGGTGTTCAAGAAATTGCCCCCAAGTGCAAAATGGTGAGTCACAGTTAGAATATTGTACAAAAAATATTAGGAGTTAACTTTTAGCCTCATTAATAGTCAACAGGCTTTTCTGGAAGGCCAGAATAATATGGCCATGGACTGAATTAAGAGAGGCATTTCTTCTAGGAATAAGGAGGCCGGAGTCCTGTTGTCAGATAGACAAGAGAGCCCTCGTCTGCAGGATTGCAGGCACCCAGTCTAGGACAGATGATCCAGAGGGGGATGACTGGAGTGGTTCAAGACTTTGAATCTAGATCCTGTTAGGATTTACCAAGCAAAGGAAACTTGGCAAATGTAGTTCAGAAAAGAAGGGCTTGGGAAATTCCATGAGAGAAGGGAAACTGATAGTTTTCCTTAAATATCTGTTACCTGGAAAGGGGATCAGACTTATTTTTCTTGCCTCCAAAGAACTAGAATCAAGGTCTGTCCACAAACTACAAAGCAAGAAATCTAGGTTTGATATAAGGGATGGGTGGTGTGTGTATGGGGGAACATTAACAAAGAAGAATAAAAATTTATAACAAGTCACCTCAAAGTGGACTTGAAGTTTGCAAGTAGTAGGTTCTCCCCCACTAGTGGCATTTGAATAAAGGCTGGATGACCAGTTCCGGGGGATTGGGGTGCCCACTTGTTATTTAGAATAATCTACTCAAGATGTCTCTTCCAACCATGACATTCTGGGATCCTTGCTGTTTGCACCCATGATTTATCCTAGATTCAGCTTCAATATTTCATGATACTATGGATTTTATCTCAGCATCAGTCATTAACTCTCAGCATAATTTAGAGCAGTCACTTCCTATGTATTGTTCTGCGTCTCTGTCTCTGTGAAATGATACCATTTGTTCTCCAGCTCAAGGATTCTGGGATTCTTTGCCACATAAGTACACCAGCTGGAGTCATGGCGACCTGGGGTACCTGTGCTTACTTTTAAGCTCAGGAAGAGTGTCTGAGAAAAAGAAAAGGTGTGAGAGGAGTACGTGCCAGAGAATGGTGATGGCAATCACAAAGAGCCCAGGAGAGCTCCCCTTCTTTGACTTTATACTGAACACAATTCTTGGGAACACGTCTATGAAATAGACTTCTTCTTTTGCATGAGATGAGTGGCTGACAGTTTCCTATCAATAATCTTTTATTGAGAAACTTTGAAAAGGGAAGAATGGTTTCAGTTATAGGATGAATTTCAACTGTTTCTAAAATGCCTCTTTCTCCCCTCCTCAACTTTTGACTCCATATGAAGTGCTCAGGAAAGCAGAGTTGGAGGTTGATTCTCGGGAGATGGGTTGATTTCTCTGGGCTGGATCTAGGTAGGTCCATGAGGAGTAAAGGGAGAATCCTGGACTTTAGGGTCAGTCCCATGGACCTGACTTTTTAATTTGTCTCTGGAGCTTTTGCCTTACCCTTTAGTGAAAGGTACTAGTAAGATATGTACTAAGGTGAATAGATATGTAAGTTTATTATATTTAGCAAGACTTACAAGGGAGAGTGCCATATCCTTGGCTAGAGGTCACAGAAATGAAACCCTTCACCAGGATGACCAGATTGAATGTCACATCATTCAGGGTTAGGTTTAAAATTTCTCTGACAAGCTGAATTCACCTCACCTGTTTGAACAATGAGAACATGGTAGTTGCTTTTTTTTTTTTAATTAAAGGCAATTAAAAAGCCTGTAAACCAAAGATGTTTTTATCTTGTCATGCAAAGGAGACCATGTGAACAGTGAAAATCAACTGGATCAGTGGATCTTAGAAACCAGAAGAACTTGAGGCAATGTCCAGTCATCTGTATTTGCATCTCTAAAAGGCTATCACATGGAAGATAGTTTGGTTTTGTTACATGGAGCTCTAGAGTATAATACGGGGACATTTCAGGGAGGAGGGAAAGTTAGTGTTCAGGCCAGAGAAAATTTCAGATCGGTGGGAGTGCCCAAGTGGACGTGGCTGTTTTTCCATCGTGGAGGTAATAGGCTTCCTCTTATTGAAGGTGTTCAGGCAATGGATGCATGACTATTGCTCGTGGAGGATGTTGGATCAGGGACTCCTTTTAAGGCACATATTGGACTTGTATCTCTGAGGTCTCCCGACTATCTGGGATTCCAAGACTCTATGGGCCTGTCCATATTACCTAAGGTGTGAAACTTTTGCAAGTCACGGGGGAAAATATGTTCTAATAAAAATGAAAGGTATAATGATATGTTTGTGTGCACGCCTGCCCATGCACATGTGCACACATGCTTAATAAAGTGTCTATGTATTACTAGTTTGTAGTGCACATAAGTATATGCATGTTATACATGAAAAGCTGGGTCAAGGGGGATAGCAGAAAAGAAGAAAAAATTCTTTATATTTTACTGGCGAAAACCAAATGATTAAATCATTCTGGGTAAATCTGATAAAACATAATTGCTCAGCTCAATTCAGGGTTGAATTGTCTTTGACTGATGGGCTTGGGCCATCAGAGCAAGGGAGCAACATTAGCAAGGGCCCATTCATTAGATTTCTTTCCTCAACCACCAAGAAAGGCAAAGTAAGGTTTGCATGCTCATTCTGTGCCTGCCAGACCTTGGAGACCATGGAGATGCTCATTCCGAAGTGCCAGCGGAGTGTACCATTGGGCCCTGCTCTCCAGCACTTCATTAGCAAGTCATCCATCCACTATTGTGTCCACAAACAAGAGCTGGCAGGTGAGGAGCTGAGCCATCAGGGCAGGACCAATTACCTTTCTTAAAGTTCAAAAAAACCCAGTTCTTTTCCCACTGATGGAAATAACAATTAGGACCTGGCTGGGATGTAATTAATCTGTAGGAAAATATTAGAATCCAAGAGACGCGTCAGCAAAGAAAATTGTCTCTTTTGAAGCCCAGCCGTGAGCCGTACCTTGAAATTTTTGGCTAAATGGTTCAATGGCAAAGGGCCGGGATGGAGAGGTCAAAGGCCTGCAATATTGTCTACACCTTGCCACTGAGTCATGGAATTAATGCTGGGATAAACCTCAGGCCATAAATTATATACCCTCTGTTTTGGGAAATGCATCTTTTCCTTAGTTTCTCCATCTACATAATGAGTGGGTTGGCTTATATAATTTCTAATTTCTTTCCTAGTCTTATATTGAAATTTCCCTCTCCTGACATCTTCTGTTCTAAGGCCTCTCTCCCTTTTCTGTCATTTTATATCTAAGCCCCTTCCCCATTTTTATATTTTCTGTTTCAAGACCCTTCCCAACTCTGCTGTTCTCTATTTAATTTCCCATCTAGTTCTGACACTCCATGTTGTAAAGTTCTTTCCCTCTCTGATATTCAGTGGTTCTAAATTCTTAGACTATTTTAACAGTAGGTACAAACATTTTAGTTAAATTTTAATATCAATGAAATTACAAAATTATACATGGGCATTATTTTTAATTGCAAAAATGCATTAAGTGGCATGCAATTTTCCCCCAAATAATTAAAAGTGCTTTGTAAAATGTGACTTTCTAATACTGCACAGCTAAAACTGATTATTTAAATATGGAGTCTAATTCACATTCAATAGAAGGCTAGACATTTTTCAAATGAATAAAAATGTTCTATAAAAATCACTTCATTATGGAAGTTATAGATTACTAAGTTGCTGTTAAAATGTAATCATTTATATGTGCGTAACAGCAAGCACACAGTAATAACACCATTAAAACACCCTGATTGCGCATTTTAAAAATGCCTTCTACTGGGATGCAGGGAGAATTCAGGATTTTTTTTTCATTTACAAGATGAAGATATATGATGATTAAAAGTATTGTATTTCTTCATGAGAAGCTCAGAATTTGAAAGAAGACAAAATATATGGGGATCCAATTTTCTTATAAATGGTAAAGGTGGTTCCCTGCCACACACTTCCTTCCATATTTCCAAACCCATTCATGGAATTTAGAACATTCTGTTGGCACTTAGAAGGAAATGGATTTGGTTTATGGTTGGTTTCATCTTTAATGGACAAGGCAGAAAAGAAGGAGGAAGAAGGGAGGAAGAAAAAGAAGGAAGAGGAAGAGATTAACAAGGAGAGGGAGTTGGAGGAAGAGGAGGAGGAGGAGAAAGATTAGTGATAGTTAATTAGAATGTATATAGTGATTTAAGGTTTGCAAAGCCCTGACATTTATTATCTCCTTTAGTTTCTCATACTAATCCTCTGATGGATAGATTTTACAGCTAAAAAAGCTGAAGATCACTGAACTGGAGTGAATTGCCAAGAATCGAACAGGTTTTAAGTGTATGAGACAGAATTCAACCTCAGGTCTTCCTAACGCTTAAATCCAGCATTCTCTCTATGGCACCGTCCATTACCAGCACTGACTCCCTTCTCTGAATGTCTACAGTGTATACCAGTTTATCTAAGACATATGGCACTGAGTCGTATTTCCATATCATTTTTTGATTTAGGAAACTAAATTTTTAGTTTTAATTATCCAGATCACATCCCCAGCCCTGTGAAATAGATAGACAACACAGTGCTAGACCTGGAATCAGGAAATCCTGAATTCAAATCCAGCCTCAGACACTTCTTATTTGTGTAATCCTGAAGAAGAAACTTAACCTTTCCTTATCTTAGTTTCCTCAACTGTAAAATGGAAATAGCAGAAATTGCTTCTCCAAGATTGTAGAGAGGATCAAATGAGGTAATATTTATGTGTTTTACAAACATTAATAGGTAATTTAAATGTAGTTTAAGTTTAATGTAACTTAAATTTAGATATTATCATTGTCATCCTCATTGTTACCACCATCATCATTATTCTAGGAACGGTTTTGTGCTGACAGAGATATATTAACATGAAATGCTGGTTTCTAGGGTGTTTATAGACTAATAGACACAGTTGTTCATTCATTTTTTAATTGTGTCTGATTTCAAAACCTCATTGAGGGTTTTCTTGGCAAAGACACTGGAGTGATTTGCCCTTTTCTTCTCTAGTTCATTTTACAGCTGAGAAAACTGAGGCAAATTGGATTCTGTGACTTTCCCAGGATCATACAGGTAATAACTCTTGAGACCAGATTTGAACTCAGGAAGATGTTTTCCTGCCTCCAAGTCAGTATTCTACCTATTAAACAACCCAAATGCTTCAATATGAGATAAGACAGAAAGGGAAGATTGAGCCAGGATTGTGAAGGACCATGAATGCTAACCCAGAAAGAGCAACTCTTTAGGAAGTCATAGCAGTGATCCAGGGAGATGAAGCAAGGGGATTATTCTTGGGTGGTAGCAGCAAGACTAGAAAGGAGAGAAAAATATGAGAAAACTATTAAAGAGAGAGAATCCACAAGCCCTGGGTGGCTGAGAGGATGTAGAGGAGGTAAGGTTCAAATTATGGTTTGAACATGGAAATTGGAGATCATAAAGATGGTTATTATTAATAATAATTCACATTTATCTAGCACTTTAATCTCATTTGATCCCACAACAAACTTGTGGGGTATCCTCTGTTATTACATTCCTTTTGAAGATGAGGAAACTGAGGCAAAGTGCAGTTAAGTGACTTGCTCAGACTATAGCTAATTAGTGTCTGGAATGGGAGAATAGGGGAGATACTAATCAAAATTAAAAAATCAGAATGAGAAGGAGGTTTTGAGCAAGAGATAAGGAATTTGGCTTTTGACATGTTGACTTTGAGAGGCTCTCTGCATTTGACACATTTTGCTGACTTTGAAGGATTTTCAGGTTGCTGAGACGGAGTTGAGTTCCCTTAGTTTCCATGAAGTCCCATGAATCTCACCTTCTGCAAGAAGCCTTTCCCTATCCAGCTTCCTATCAGTGTCTTCACTCTGTAGATTATATCTCCAATTTATCATGTCTACAACATATTTATACATAGCCATTTTCACAGTATCCTGCATGAAACTGAATTCTTTGAGAGCAGGAATTCTTTTGCCTTTCATTGGAAGCACTGTGCTAATGCACTCGATTCAAAATATACCAGTCCACTGACTAGAATTAGTGGTATATCCAAGGAGAGTTGGCCAGCTGATGTACTTAGAGATGGAAGACTAGAATTCAGGGTAGGGGCCAGTGTTGGACATACTAGTTAGGAGTTATCTCAGTGGAACCATAGAAATAGAGATGATCACAGTTAACTGATAGATAAACTCATCAACACCATTTTAGCAGCTTCTCAATCTACAGTTAATCAAATATTGATTGATTGACCATCAGATGGTCATCTGCTTCTGGAACATCCCAATCTTTACTAATTGATTTAAACTACAGCCTCTCAGAGCAGTTTCTGATTGTCAAACTCTGAGCGTGATCTCAATTTCCTGAGTATAATCTGGGCATCATGCCCCTTGAGGACTTTTAAATGATACCCCATCACTGCATCTTCTCTTCTTGGATGTTTGACTTGTCTTAATTTTTTAAAGGGTAATAGCCCAACCACCATGCCTGAGAGCAGCCTTTCATCCCTTGTTCATTTAGTGTCCTGATTCAGACTTGGGCTGGTTTCAAGGGGAAAAAATCTCATTATATATGTCATGAGCCACAGAGGTCACTACTGTTCAATTACCATTCTTTATCACCCTTTCCTCTTTTTATAATTAAAGCTGGTCCTGCTTTTAAAAAAAGAACCCACATACTTTTATGTGATGCTTTTCGTCCACTTACTTTCCAGGGATCTTAGGAGAATTAATAGACACATTTCAAGTTGGGAGAGTGTCAGAGTGAGGCTTTTAATAGACCCAGATATGAATCTCTGTACTAAGAAGAGATCTGACACTTCAGTGAGGAAACATGGAGTGCTGATGAAGTCAAGGTTCTATCTCCTCTGGGCCTCTTAGTACTCGGGAAGTCAATGCCCTAAAACATGAATTGGCTTAATTTCCTGAAATGTTCAGATAGACCGGGAAAATAACAAGGGAATCCCAAAGATGAGGATCCTTCCTTCACCAGCAAGAGGTAACACTGGTGGACATGTGGTCATAGAGTGGGATTTGGGGTTTTTTCTCATTGGATACAGGGTACAAGTTGGCCACTTGCAGAGTGGTGCCTGTTTTAACAAAGTCTGGGTCATATCTGTCTTTTTTTTGGATCTCTTAATAACAGGGAGAATTAATACAATGATATAAGGGTTATAAAGCACTTTATATGGGCTATTTCACTTGATTCTCTGGACAGTTTTATGCAGTGTCTTTTTTCTTTTAAAATTGTTTTATTTTTCTGGTTTTATAGGTATTTTAACTTTTATATATACATTTCTTTATGAATGACATTGGGAGAGAAAAATCAGAATAAAAGGGAAAAACCATGAAAGAGAAAAAAGAAGTGAATATACCATGTGTTGAATTGCATTCAATGTCCATAGTTCTGTTTCTGGATGCAGATGGTGTTTTCTATCCAAAGTTTAGTGGGATTGTCTTGATCACTGAACCATTGAAGAACCATAAAAAACCAAGTCTTTATAAAGTGCTTTTTAATAATTGTTCAGTTAGGAAACTGAGGCTTAGGGATTTGAAGTGAAAGTGAAATCTAAGGCCACCCAAGCAGAACCAGAAGCAGAATTCAAATTTGAGTGTTTCTGACCCCAAATTCTGCTCTCAATGCACTTTATTCTTGTTCCTTTAATTAAGGGCTATTCTGTCTTAGTTGAGACATGTACAACAATAATGCCTATTTTCCTGTGAGTCAGTCCAAGTCTGAAATGAATTAGAAACAACTTTTGATCTCTAGATAGAAAACAGATTAGAGGAGGAATATATGTGTGGCAACCACTTTCTCTTCTGTTTATATGTTCTCTCACCTGGTATATTCCCTTTCTCTCTTTTTACTTGTTCAAGTCCTTATTTTGGTTCCTCCATTACATCATTGCTATACTACTGCTTATCCCCTAACTGGGTTCCCTGACTCCAGATACTCCTTCTGAATCCAGCCTCCATGCAGATGCCAAAATGATTTCCCTTAAGTATAATTCACTGCATGGCTATTGTATTCTCATTCCCTACAACTACCATAGTAAGTAGACTCCAGTGAGTCCTTATTACCTCTAGGATTTGAAAGCAGAAACAAAGACTTCTTCTGCTCAGCGTTGAGTTCTTCACCTTCCTATTGGTTATTTCTCATATAGAAAACTCAGTCTCCCATCTCTTTGCACTGACTGTCCCTCATGCCTAATATGTTCTCCTTTCTTACCTCCACTTCTTAGAATCTCTGCCTTCCATAGAGACTTGGTTGTGACCTTCTGCAGGATGTTTCTCCCCTAAGTCACATCTGTAATAGCGTAAAGTTACCTTTTGTTTCCTCTGTATGGATTTGAATATACTTGCACATGTACAATATACATAAATATGTATTTATATGTGTGTATGTAGTTCCATATAAGCTTATAATTTGCAATCAAGGTTGTTAGAGGTAGGAAGATCAGCTTTCTTTATGGCACAATACTAAAAATCGCCTCAGATCAATTAATGATCAAGAAATCCAAAGGGAAACGAGGCATGGCATCTTTCACTGAATGAATGCACACGTTGGCAACTAGAGACCCAGAACTAGAGAACAGAGGGCTTCCTGCCCAAGCAGCAATAGCGTGGCGCTAGCACTGACAAAGAAGCCTTAGTACCACCAGAGACCTGCTAGAAACACAAATAGCCCAAGGCATGCTGCAGCCTTGAAAAAGCCCCAGAGTGTGGTGGAAGCCACTAGGAAAGGCGTGATGAGAACAGACACAGCAGAACTCAACTGGGGACACCTCAGGGCTCTGATGTCCCTAGAACTCTGCCTGAAATTCCATGCAGCTCCTGAAGATCTATTACTCTAGCTCTTAAAGATAGTCAGGAGAACAAGGTTAAAACCAGAAAATATAGATCAGCGTAGGAACTAATGTGAGATGCAGAGCAAGACTAAGGTTGACTACCTCATCCAAAAGTGCAGCAAGAGGAAGAAACCTGGCCTTGGGGACAGCAAAAAAAATTAATGTTGAAACTTTAAGGTGAGAGAGAATAATCTATTACAGAAATTCACTTGACAAAAAAGAATTACTGTAGAAACAGATTGCTAAAAATTCAAACTTGAAAAAATAACACCATACTCAGGAAGAGCAGAAACTAAAGAAAAAATGTATTTTTTCCACAGAAATAACTTCTATACTTAGAAAATAGGAAACAAGAGAAAAATATTGAAATAAAAATTCTGGATAGAAGAAATGAAAGAAAAATAGACAAACTTACAACAGAAATTCGTAAACTTTATCCAAATAAAGGATTCCCTGAAGAATGAGAATATACTAAACAGAAAGCAATGACTCCCTGAGATAAAACAAACCATTAGAATAAATCAAGAGTTTTTAAAAATGTTTCTAATTGGGAATCAAGATGGCAGGTTAAAGGCAATTACCTAGCTGAACTTCCTTAATATTCCCTTCCAAACAACTTTAAAATAGTACTTCAAATCAAATTCTAGAGGAACAAAGCCAACCAAAAAGCAGGGTGAGATTTTTTTCTCAGCCTTAGAAACTAAAGAGGTTGGCAGAAGAAGTGTATAACTTACTGAGGTGAGCTCTGACTAGAGCCTACATATGTGGCAATGGCAACAGCAGCACCTTGGAAAGTTTTCAGCCCATAGATGATAAGGAGCTTAGGAAGATGTCAGACAACTGTTCAAGGGATTCTTTGCTGGATCTGGGACAGCTGGTGCTTACTGGCAACTCTATTGTCCATGCACAGTTGTGTGTCCCAGTTCCTTGGTTAAAAAAAAAAAAAAAAAGCATTGGTTAGAGCAGTAATGAATTGAACCAGCGACACCCAGCAAAAGAATTCTGGGAGTTGACTGTGAACCACTACATAGAATTCCCAATCCCTCTATTTTTGTCTGCCTACATTTTTTACTTCCTTCACAGGTTAATTGTAACTATTTCAAAGTCTGATTCTTTTTGTAGAGCAAAATAACTGTTTGGGCATGTATACCTATATCGTATTGAACTTATACGTGAACATATTTAACATGTATGGGTCAACATGCCGTCTGGGGGACGGGGTGGGGGGAAGGAGGGGAAAAGTTGAAACAAAAGGTTTGCAATTGTCAATGCTGGAAAATTACCTATGCATAGATTTTTTGTAAAAGTTAATTAAATTAATGAATTAATTTATTTTTTTAAAAGAGCATTGCTAATAGGCCACAAAGGAGCAAGAGCCCTGGTCACAGTAACAAAGCAGTTAAAAGCGCTAGAACATGCGGCTACAGGGGACCAGGAAGTAGGGACTTTTCATTGGTAAAATAAATGCAGAAAGCAGTGGCCATTCCTCTCCTAGAATCATCATCTTGGAAGTGCGGGAGGGGGGGGGGGGGCGGGAAGTAGACTCCAAACGCAATTCTGAAAACAGTAGGAAGAAAAAGTCTGAAGCTTTTCAGACTTTTCATCCCTAGATAAATAAGTGTCCAATTTTAACTGAAGAGAATATCTGATATTACACTTACTTTCTTTGCAACCAGTCCAGAGAATTCTGTCTTCTTAATAGCTGCCTTTCTGCTCAGGAGACACACACACACACACACACACACACACACACACACACACACACACACACACGCATGCACACACCCCTATAAGCTAATAATGTGCCATTAAAAATAAAACAATAGCAACAACAACAAAAACATACACTCTGCTTCTTGCCATCCCCAGGCTGGCATTACTGAGCTATGGTCTATTAGATTCCAAAGCTGCCCATCTCTCAAAATTAAAGAATATCGCAGCTCGTTTGCACTGCAACATCTCCCTGATTAGAATGCTCAAGAAACTGATGAATATGCAGTTTCATATCTGCTTTCCATAGTAGTCAATAATACTGCCTGTGGGACATTGGGCCCAACTGGGGAAGCTGTACAATCCCTGAATTTATTAATTGGCTGATGCTGAACAGCACTGGGGAGGGAATATGACACGGCTCCTCTTTCCATGAAGTTCATTTTGAGAAATTAAGATCACTGAAGGATGGAAGATATCTTCACTAATGGATGGGAGAGACAAAAAACAAGAGTCTATGATTGTCTCCATGCGCATCCTTTATTCTTAGGTTTACAGTTTAAAAAATGGGGAAAATGGCTGAGGGTTTTAGTATCCTGAAAGGGTAAGATTGACTCTTCCTTGCATGCGATGGCAACTAGATGCTGCTCGGACTAGATGTTCTCTTGGGTCCTGTCAACCTGTCAAACTGGGAGGGTCTTTTCCTTGTATTGTCCGTTCTACGAATGCCATGATTTTCTAAAACGGGGCAGAACCCTGGTCTTGCACTCGTGAAGACCCAAGTGTAAGTCCTCCCTGTGACAGATGTGTGTGACAATGGGCAAGTTCTTCAGGCTCTGTGTCCAAGTCAAGCTGCCAAGGCAACAAGTTGCAGACAGCATGCTGACTTGGAGTGGCAGGGTCCTTTAGAAGCTCCCTCCTGATCATAGATACTAAATTATCATAATGCAAAGTAGAAAGAAAGCATCCTGCAATGCAAAGAATGCTGGGATTGGAGTCTTGAGGACCAAGGTTCAACTCCTATCTCTGTATCTTATCAGGTGTATGACTATGGGCAAGTTATTTTACTTCACTCAGTTTCCTCATTTGTGAAATATAGAGGACTGCATTAGATGGCCTATTGGATATTTTCTAGTTGTATTCCTATGATCTTTTTAATTGAAATGAATACAACTATTCTCACCTCTAACCTCCTGAATTTTTCAGAATGGTAAGTGAGGGATCTTTCTAAAAGCCATTTTTCTATCACCAGAGGAAAGAGAACAGGAATCCTGGGGGATGGTGAAGGTTGGTGGGGTATGGGGGACAATAGAGTGGAGAAGGAATGGGGGGGAGGTACAACTCTGCAAGTAACCTGAAATCCGCCACTGCTTCTAGGACTATGTGTTCTGACTTGATTTGACTATTAAGGAGAAAATCACATTGGGCCACACATGGCAAGGCTGGACTATTCCTTTGAATCTTTCCTCTTTCCCAATCCTGCTGATTGCCAAAGGCTCCTAACTGTTTTCCTGCTGTTAATTTGTCTTTCAGTTGAAAGAGACAAACCCGAAACCTCATTTTCATTGATCTTATGGAAAAACTATATTGTTACTTGGCTTAGCAGCCTTCAGAAGCGTCTTCACATCTCATCTGTTGACACAGGCAGTATCTAGGGCGAGAGAGTCTGGTGTCTGGCAGCTATGAATCCAGAAAGTATCTTTACATCCGTGTAGTTGTTCGTGGGATTTACTGAGACCTTAGCGGTAGATTCTGAGACTCGCAGGTTTTCAGAGCAGGAAGAGATCTCCTATGTCTCCAAGTCGTCCCTTATCTGAACAATCTCCGACTGGGCACCTAGGTTTTAGTGAGGGAGAAGATCTGGGCTAAATGGGAGCCTTTCTTTATCTCTTGGACGTTCTCTTTCTCCCTGACAAAGTGTTCCAGTCAGATCAGACCCGTCCACATCAACTGAACATTCTAGACTCATTCCTGTCTCTACCATTTTGCTTAAATTGCAACCTGTTCTACCTGGATTAGAATTGTACTCCTCCACCCCATCCATCTGCCTATTCCCTAAGTAGATGGTTTTTAACCTACCCATGAAATTCTGTTGGCTTTGCATCCCACAATCCCTGAAATCAAATGGGTTGGGTAAAAATCTCCTCTATAAGCATACCTGAGCAATGGCCATGTTACCTTTCCCCTAAAGACCTTCACTAAAAGGAAGCTGCTACAACAACCCAATGTCATCCCTGGGATGTTTTACAGCTGTTCTTATAGATATCTCTATCCTGGGTAGGTTATAATTGCAAATGGCTCAAAGGAAGATGCAATATAGCCTTGAACAGAACCAAGGAAGTATGTGCTGAAAGTATTAACTGCGACGTAAGGGGTGAGGCAAAGGAAGAGTTGAGGGAAGCTCCACAGATTATCTTGGAAGGGGCAGGAAAGACGTCCAGTTAGACATACCACTACTACCACCACAACTAATAATAATAATAATAATAATAATAATAATAATTATTATTATTATTATTATTATATACTGTTTTCAGGTTTGAAAATTGATTTACATATGTGATATATTTACATAAATATGTACAATATAATACATTTACATGTTTTAGTGCAATACAATTACATATATTACAAGTCAATGTGAAGGGGGAAATAGGGAGTTCAAGTGAAAATTCAAAGCTGAAAATATAGAATTGGAAAGAAGTAACAATTGCAAGCATAATAGTGACTGCGAGGGGTGAGACAAAAGAAAAAAAGTTTAGAATTGGATCTCAGGGCATAACTACATTCAGGGGCAAGGGCAGGTAAGATGAATCAGAAAAAGAGACAAAAAATTGGCCAGTGAGGTAAAAGGAAAACCAGAACTGTGTCGAATAAAAGGTAAAAAGAAAGGAAATAATTCCAACAATAAAGAACTATCAGCTGTGTTTGTAAAGCCATATGGGTCAAGGCTAGTGAAGATTGAGACAACATGACTAAATCTTGGGTTTAAAAAAAAATGGTTGGGAAAAGGCATATAGGTAGAAACCAGATTGCCAGAAGTTAGTTAACTGAGGCCTCTATTTCCCTATAGTCTACATATTTCTTTGACCAAAAGGTTTGGGCAACATCACAATGGGACTGTTAAATCCGTGTCCGTGCTCTATCTTCCATTATCATCATCACTACCACCATCATCTCTCTCCTCCTTCCCCTCCTCCTCCTCCTCCTCATATTTTAGCCTTCAGATATTCCCTGAAAAATCCTATTATAAGGAGTGTCATTCACTAAAGTGTTGAAAGGGACAGAAGAGGCGTCCAAAGCAAAAATGAAGCTAATATTTATCAGTTCATCACTATAGATAATAACACTAATGATTTCATGGATTTTTTTTTCATTTAAGTCATCCAGTATACTTAATTAATTATTGGATAATTATTGCTTGGTTTACCATAGCCAAATAAGTGGCTTTTAAATTCTGCCCCTTGTTTATTTTTGCACACGAAAACAGTGTGACTGATATTTAATTCTCACATTTCTGTCCAAAAAGTTTCAGTGTCTCCCTATTGTCTCTAGGAGAAAATAAAAACTCTTAAGCCTGATACTCCATCCTATTCCATGAGTACTTCTGTGTGCAGTATAACATGTTTGTATCAAAAGAAAAAAGAGGTGATCCTGGCACTCAGGAGTGTGCCGGGGGAAGAGAAACAGAAAGAGAGAAACAAATACATGATAGTAGGAGATGGCAGAGGGCAAGATCTAGAGGGGACGGGCACTTGGGGTCAGATTTAAGCTTTAAAGACATGTACATTTGGGTCTTCAACCACATCTCTTGACCTGTTTCATAATAATGCACTTTCTTATACTTTATATATTAGTTAAACTAGATTACTCGGTGTTTGTTGAACTAAATTTTGTCCATGTAGGTACACTCCATCTTGATCACAATAATAAGTGAATGTTGGTTGAATTGAACTGAATTCATCGCATAAAAAGCAGCTATGGGAGCTTTTTATTCCTCTCACAGGTTTCTCTAGTATCACTAAGAAGATTTGGGGATTCCCTGATATTCACTTTAACCCCCAAAATGATGTCCCCCCATTGAGTATAGAAGGTGGTGCCTTTCAACTGAATTCTATTAGCCACCAATAGCCAGAGTGGTTTTTATAAAGGATATTTACTTCAGAATATAAAATGTCAAGTACATAAACTTAATTCCCTCTTCTCACTCCATAGGAGGGATAGTTGCCCTTCCTTCTTGTACCACCTTAGCCTCAGAGGAAAGGGAAGAGATTAGGTTCATAGTTTCTTTCCGTTCTCATAAAACATAGTCCTGTTTCCCAATCTTAAACCATCTTGGGTCCCGATCTCGGACACACTGGCTTTTCAGGGTTTCCCTGGCATTTGCAATCCAGGCTCCAACTCCCAGGAATCACCTTCAGAATTTGGAACTAAGAAAGACAAATATTGCAGAATAGAAATAAACACTCCTAGGTCCATTTCTAGGAACTGAGGTCTAAGGGGAGCAGAGGAAGGAAAGTGCTTCTCTCTCACTGGTTCAGTTCATGGTGTCCTCTTGAATAAATGATTCACTGGTTTTAAAGATGCAGACAGTCAATCAAAAGAGACTGCCTCTTCCCTTATGGTAGGGGATGCTGTAGGCTCCATGTTAAGCAAACTGGCCAACTCAAAAGAGGTTTCTCTATGTTAGGAGAGTTGGACGTGCCCAGAGAAAATGTGACTACATATTTCCCCATTTAAAATTTGCCTTCTTGGGGCAGCTAGATGGTTAGAGCACTAGAGCTGAAGTCATGAGGACCTGAGTTCAAATTCAACCTCAGACACTTAACACTAGCTGTGTGATCCTGTGTATGTCATTTAATTCCAATTGCCTTAGTAAAAAAAAAAACAAACAAAAAGTATTTGTCATCCCCAGAAAATAAGCAGGAGTGCATTTTTTAAACACAAATTTTGTCCTTAATCCAGAACAGTTTTCTCTAGTTTTTGAGTAAGCAAAGGTAATGTCCTTCACCTTCTTCCCCAGCGTTACACAGTTAAATCTCGAATATCATATGCCATCCCAAATGTACAGATCAAAATTACAATTACTTCCAAATAAAGTTTTGCAGCTTTAAAGAACAAGGAACATTTTGCAGAGTTCCTCAAATAAGCCATCAAAACAAGAAACCATCCAATAAGCTATCAAAATAAGCTATCTTTATCAGCTATCTTTGTTTGGTTAGCCTTTGTTAATCCACAAACACAGGGAAGAACAAAGACAAAAAAAATTTTGTTCTATCTTGACCAGAAACCTGGATCAAAATGAATTTTTCAAGCTATATTGAACGTTCTTATAGGGATTTGTGGTCTGGGGCTAAATTAGAATTGTTCCTTTCTCAAATGTGAAAAGTGTCCTGGATGGAATTATTTCCATGATTTCTTCAGCGCATAAAATCTTTTAAATAGGTTTTGTACAAAAAGTTGTCCCTTTCTATGAAAGGATCAATAAAATTCTTCAGGTGTCCTTCCAGCATAGCTGATATCTACAAAGATCCAGGCAATTTCTTTTGCATCCCTTATCCTAAAGGAAGCCTGCACTTCCCCCATGGATCCTTACTACTCCTGGGGTAAACCAAAGGGTAATGCAAATTCACATCCATCGGGACAAGAAGGTAAGTGGGCTCAGAAAAGTAACAAAGAACAGGAACTATTTGTGAATTTTAGTCACAGGCTTTCTCACCCTAAGAAAGGACTAGACATTCTTCTTTCTATGACAGTCTATGACTACTTGGCTGCAAAAAAGAATAATAGGAACATTTTTATTAGAGAGGAACAATCTAATGATTTCAGATATCTCACATTAAACTTAATATTTGTGCTTACACAGGATTCAGTAAAACAGAGCACATCAATGTATGGAATTCAATAAAACAAAATTATCATTATTTAATAGTCAACCAGTCAACAACTGAAAAGTTTGCCAAATTATATCAATGAAACTGACTTATGAAGGAACACTCACTAGAAAATAATAATTATTATTTATATGTATAGATTTTTTAAAGTTGCAGAATTTCTCTAGGATTTCACAGTCCAGAATATCTAAAAAATAAAAAAAAATCCTAGCAATGAGTCTCTCCAGAAGTTGTCAAAAAAGCAGAGGACTCAATTTTAACCCAGACAGGACCCTACATTTAACAGATCACATTGGCCATCACTGCCAGAAAGTTAATTACCACTTCATATCCTCTCCTTCCCTGCAGGGTTTTACACAAGGAAGTTTTGATTCTTTTTGTTCTGAGAAAACAGAGAAGTAGAAAATTATAGAGGCAAATTAAGGAAAATTTAGTAAGGATTAGCAATTGACTGCAGCAGAATGGGATATCTTGAGAGGCAGGGTTTACAGGATTTAGGTTTTTGCATTTATTTGGAGGCACTGGCTAACTTCAAATAAAATCTGCATGACTGCTAGAAAGCTGTTCTGCAGAGGGACTCTTATTCAGGTACCAAGTGATGATCCCCCCAAGTCCAAGTTTCTGGGAATTCTGGAGATGTATTCCCGAGTGGGACGAGTGCTGCTACATTCCTATAGATACTGGAGTGGTTCATGCTGGAGATTAATGGCAGTTAATAAGGCCTGAGAGAGGGAGTCAGGGAAGGAGCTTTTTAGGGGAAAGAACCAATAGACTTTCCAAGAACGATTTAGTATTTGTGGGTTAAATGCATCTTGGGAAGTCCCTCCAAAGCAGGAAAAGCAACAAGTACAGGGCTTTCAGGAACAGGAATCCTACCTGAGACTCCTAAATTACCTAATTCTCAGAAAGACAATCAACATAGATGGATAAGCAATCTCTTCTCCTGTACCCAACTTCTCTATAGCAGAGATAATACTTCTTTGTTACAAGGGGATGTTGACCAATCCCCTCTGCAACCAACTGTTGCACTGCTATGACGGATGGGCCCAGTTATACTTCTATATACCGAACATCTACAGAATTAGTCAGACACTCGAGCTATTAAAGGTCTTGAAAAAAAAAAGTTTTTCCATAGGATATAAACTCCTTGGAGATAAGGATAAGTTTTTCCTCCCTTTATGTCTGAATCCCCAGAGGAGTTATTCAAAGGAAACTTTTTTTTTTCTTTCTGTTGACTTCCCCATGAAACTCTATTAAAGGATTGATTGGGGTTGGTATGGCATGGACAAGGGTTAAGATAAAGTCCAGGAAGACTATCCAAACTTCATCATTCGTTATTTGTTCCTGGAGCTTACTGGACAGCCTGGGCAGAGAATCCTTTTTATCCAGGCCCTCCCCAGAGAGAGAGGAGTTTCTTTTTCTGCTTTGTTTCACCGCGTTCTCTTATTTAGCACTGCAGAGATTTGTAAAGGAATACTCTGGCCATGTCTCTGTGACCTTTCACAACCTTAATAAAGACGTTAAATAGTCTCGATGTTCTGTATTCTAGTTTAAGGACATGATGTAGAGATCCAAGGCGAAACTGGTAACCGTCCCATCAATTCAAATAAGAGTCCCTCCACTTGAGTGCATGCAGAAAATTGTATTGCAGAACTCGGAGGATGATATTTTGTACTGTAACTGAGACTAATATCCTCTAAACATTGTTAAAGGGGGGGGGGAACAGCAGTGTGCAGGGCTCTCTGAATTTAATGGCTTGAGAAAACAGTGTAACCTTATTATTTCAAGAAACACGCAAGGAACAAGTCCTGTTGGAGAGCAAGCAGTGTAGCAATGAATTGGATAATTAAATGAGAGATGATTTTATTTATGAGGCAAATAAAGGAAACTTGCAGTTTTGACCCCTTCCTATAGGAGAGTTTTATATGTTTTTGGACCATGATGCCTTGAAATTACAAAGAACTGGCCTAGAACTAGGGTGAGAACTCATATTGTTGCTGATGTTCCGATATCAGCTGTCTTCATATATTAACAAACTAAACTGGGCAAGAGTTTGTGTTCAAGCATTATTCTGCTATAAGACTGCAAAGTTCTTGAAGGCAAGATTCTTAGCATAATAGGCTTGGTTACTGCCTTGAAGAACATGCTACATGAAGTAGGTGGCCATCCACATCAGCCAGAGTAAAATAAAGCTGTAGAGTTGAAAACAGCTGCTTTCACTCCTGTATAAGGAATGGAACCGGAAAAGCAGCCAGGAACGTGTATTAAAATCCGTTATTAAGTATGGCAAATCCTTATTCTTAGGGCTGGGGATGCAAAAGGGTTGGGGAATTTACAGCTGTTCTCATCAACATTCTTTACTCTCATGGAGCTTAAGCAAGAAATAACAGGATTGAGACTAGCTTTAGAACAGGGGATGTGCAAACTGAGAGGGAACTTAGAACAGGAGATGTCAGAGCTGGGAGGGAGCTGAGAACAGGGGATGTCAGAACTGGGAGGGAGCTTAGAACAGGGGATGTCAGGGCTGGGAGGGAGCTTAGAACAGGGGATGTCAGAGCTGAGAGGGAGCTTAAAACAGAGAATAACAAAACTAGGAGGAATCTAAGAATTGGGGAATACCAGAATCTTAAAAGCCAAAGCATTTATTTTATGAACAATGACTGTGGTACTGAGAGGCTTCAGTAGTAAAGGGGAGAGTACTCAGACTTAAGTCTGGAAAATGAAGTTTTAGCCCAATGATGGAGACTTCTGCTCCTCAGACTAAGAAGTTCTGACTCTCAGGGGTCTACAGCGTAAAGAAATGAGTGATTTTGAGCAGATGAGATGACAGGGTAGCGGCACCTGTTCAGGAGAAATATTAATCTGAGAGCAGATGGAGAAGGAATTGGCAACAGGAGAAAGCAGACTCAGAGAAGCCAATTAAGAGCCAGTTTAGCATACTTCTGGGGAGAGGGGATGGGGCTCTGAAATGGGATGGTAGCTATGGGTGCATCTATGCAGGACAGTCTGACAGATATTTGGGAGGTAGAAATGGCAGGACTTGTTAACTGAGTGGACGTAGAGGAAGTTCAATGCCAGCATCAAATGTCTCTTGTTAGTGAGATGACCCTGGGAATGAAGGTGGGGAGAAGAAACAGATGCTTTACAGCGTACAAATCTTTGCGAGCAGCTTTGTGATGGAGCCCAAACTAGTCTCTGCCTCGTCCAGTTCTAACGAATTCCTATTTCTTTGGGACCCTTGTCTGGCTAATCTATAACCTTTCTTAGCAGACTCATTTTGCGTTCTTTATGGTTTCCCTTGCATTTTGCAGGCAAGCTTCCAGGTGTGAATAAGTTTATGCTTACCTGCCATTTCTTACCCAATCTTTTCTTTGCCAAACCACATGAAGACCCAAGATCTAAGGGAATGACAGGAATTTAAAATTGGGAAGTCAGGATCAGATCAGGAAGCCAGAATGAAAGGAATACCTCCTGATCATCCAGACTTATCATCCAAAACTGTCACAGTCCCCACTCATGGTCCCCCTTCTGCGCTGCTGTTCAGGTGGGGTTAAAGTTCCATATGGTTCCCTCTTGACATTCTCCTCCCATCTGGCTCTGAGCCCATGCACCTGTAACGTGGAATGAATGAGGGCTTCGCTACTAGCCTCCTCTTGGCAATATGCCTGTGGCCCCTTTCATGCTGCCACAGATCAATCCCACAGATAATTACCATGATTTGGAATGTCCAACATCCCAACCTAGCCACCAACCATCAGCCAAGTTTGAGCCCTTCTGATCTCCTAACACGGAGAAAGGTGCCAAAGATGGCACGGAAGCTTTAAGCCTGAGAGAGAGTGGGCAAAGAGGGACCGCTGCCATTCCAGACACAGAGAATTGAAGAGCAGGTTTTGGTTTAGGAACATACACATGATGGATTAGACATGCTAGGTATGTGGTTCTAGTCAGACTTCTCCAGGTAGTTGGGAAAACATGGGACTGGAGCTTTGGGGAAAGGACAAAGTCCCTCAGACAGACGAGGTCTGACATTGTGGATATCCGGGAGGCTGGGCTATTTCTTGGCTAACAAGCAGGATGCCCCGACTTCCCATGTTTCCTTCCACAATTCATAGCTTCGCGAGCCTTCCTTTCAGAGAGGCCGATGTCCTTCACAGAAGTCGAAACTTGTTAACATTACTTTTAAGCCAATAACTATTTCTTGATTCCCAAATACCAACCAAACTAGTTCTCTGTATTGAATGAAGAGAAAAACCTAGAGTGTGATGTGGAACTTAGACTGGAATTTCCTGTCTAGGAAAGGAGCTGGCATCTACAGTAATAATTAAAATGTTTGGTAGAGTATTTAGAGACAGAGGAGGAGTGTCAGACTCCCGATATATCCTGTTCCATCTCATATAAAGTAGTGGGTCTTGGGAGACTGAAAAACCAGCATTTCTAAGAGTTTGTCATTAATTCTCTATTTAAAGTCCTACTCTAATAGCTCACAGAGCAATCCTTCTTCTCACAGGGAAGTTTTCATTGGTACAAATTCTTATGTAAACTGAAAGGAAATCTGCCCCCATACACACCCTTCGTGAAGTCTGGCACTGTTGATCAAAAATTTTTCATAGCTTCCCAGATGGGAGCTACTTAAGCAAGTATTTGAGGCTTTCCCAAGTGATGGTCAAATAAGCTTGCTCTGTTCTTCCTCTCCCTGGCCCTAACTTAGTCATCCTGTGACACTCATTTATATTCTTTTAAAAGAATATAAACAGCTAAATCTTGAGTCAGCCTGATTGTGACTATTGAATTGTTTTTTTTTTTTTGTTTTTTTTTTGCGGGGGGGGGGGGGGGGGTTGGGGGGGTTGTTTTGCTTTGTTTGTTGTTGAGGAGGCAATTGGGATTAAGTGACTTGGCCAGGGTCACACAGCTGGAAAATGTTGAGTGTCTGAGACTAGATTTGAACTCGGATCCTCCTGACTTCAGGGCTGGTGTTTTATCTATTGTGCCACCTAGCTGCCTTGATCAGCAAAATTGATTACTGTTAGCAAACAAATAAAAATGAATGAGATCAAACAAAAAAAACAAATATGTGGTTTTTTATGTAGTTTGTATTCATTCAGATATGTACTTTTCACTTCCCCCCAAATTCACAAGCTCCTTTAGATTAAAGCTTGTTTTTGTCTTTTTCTTTCCTTAGTCCTGTGCCTGGGGGAATTCCTGCTGAATTGAATTAAAATGGAACCCACCAGTGGGGAGGTACATAGTGTTCCAACAAGTGGCAACTTCTCCTGTCCAGCCCGAGAGACGGAGTCCTTCTGATTGCACCCAGGAGCCCTACAAGAACGTGCTCAGCATATCTCCAAGGCCTCTGCTGGGTTGAGTAAGTTCACAGACATAGCTTTCCTTAAAGTATTGTTGATTGAGTGAAAATTGGTTTCTGCTCAGATAGATTATGCAATATGATAGAAAAATACACAGTCTGCCAACAAATTCAGATTTCTGCAAAAATGAAACCGCCTTTGCTTGTTGTCCAGTGAGGCATTTAGGATCTTCTCTGGATAATGATATCTGCAGATGACAGCAGAGATGAGGCTGCCCATCAACTCCCGGCCCCACTCTCCCCTCCCCTCTGCAACTTCTGAGGGCAGCACGTACAGAAAGAACTCAAGAGTCCTTTGAAAGCTTAGCAACAGATTTAGGGAAACTAATTGATTTCAACAGGATTTTTCTCCCATTAAAATGGAACTTTACTTTGGATTTGAAGAAATAAAAAGCATACAAGCTTTGTCTCTGGGGGAAGGAACAGGAATCAAAGAAAAACAGATTTCCCCACCAAAAATCTAATAATATGACATTTAATAGTAATAAAATTTAAGTCTAACTACTAACAATAACAACAAAGTTGTTTAGACTGCAAAGTGCCTATAGAAATTCCCCTGAATTCCTGTTATTCTTTCTATGTCACTCTCACTTACTCCTAGCCCTTTGACCAACAGGAAGAAATCTCATCTATTTCTTACATCCTGTGGTACCATTATCATATCACCACATACCCATCCTCAACATCTCCTCCTCATCACTCTGTTTGATAAAATTTGGAAAGATCAATAGCTATTCACATATTTTCCCATTGATTACTTGCTTTACTCGTAGAATAATATTGCACTCTGTGCGAGAGTTACCAATAAGCAGAGACTTTAAACTTGGGCAAAACCATAATGATCATCATGCTCAAATGCCCCATGATAGGAATGGGAAAAGTTAGGAAAAGGGACTCATTCAAGGACATATAGATTGTAAACAGCAGAAGCAGACTCAGTCGTCTTTCGACTTTGTCTCTTCTCTACTTATCTTAATTATTCCAACATAACTATATGAAGTGCCATTTCTAGTGACTCTGAGTCAATCAATCTGATCCAATCTCAGATACTTACTAGAAAAGCACTTAACCCCCTTTGGCCTCAGTTGCCCCATTTCTAAAATAGGGATTATAATTAGATTTCTAGAGTTGGAAGGATCAATTAATAAACATTTATTAAGAACCTACTGTATCCTAATAATATATAGGCATTGCATTAAGTGAAAAAGATACAAAGAAAGGCAAAAAGTTATTTCATCTCTCATAGAGCTTTCAGCCTAATGGGAGAAATAATAAACAAATAAATGTATACAAACTATAAAAAAGATAAATTGAAAAGAACAGATGGTAGGCACTAGAAATGAGGAAGATATGGAAAGGTGAGATTTGAGCTGTAACTTGGAAGAAGCCAGAGAATTACATTATTGGGCAAAGATAGTTTAAAAAACAAAACAAAACAAAGGGGGGGGGGTAAGAGGATGATATTATAAAGCATGTTGTAAACATTTAAATAATTTTTAATTTTTTTTATCATTTCAGATATGTTTGGCTATTTATGATCTCATTTGGGAGTTTTTTGGTGGAAATAATAGAGTGTATGCCATTTCTTTCTTCAGATCATTTTACAGATGAGGAAATTTAGGCATATAGAATTAAATGACTTACCCAAAGTCACACAGCTAATGTTTGAACCACTTTTACAACATAGTAAACCAAAGGAAAATCACTGGCCCAGAGTTACCCACTTAATGTCAGCTATTATGCTTAAACTAAGAGCTGTGGCTATGACTATGAAAGGGAAGCTATGCTTCCCAACAGTCAACATCCCTTCATCAAGAACTAACCTTACTTCTTCTTTGGGCAGGATGGCTAAGCTGACGTAGAAGAACTATTCCCTTAATTTATTCCAATAAATGAGAGATCCCCATGCTATTGCTGAGGAAAAGCTGGAAATATATAGCTAGTTAATTGGATAACTGCATGAACTGGAAAGTCATTGACTGGCCAAGCCCACAGAATAATCCTGATTGGATCCTGATCAGAGGAACCCAGGGATGTGCAAGGGATTCTCTTAATGTGTGTAGCACCTTTGTAGAAAGAAACAAAGTACAGGTGGGAAGCTTACTAGATTTGGAGATGAGGTAGTACAAAAGGGGATAGCTAACATGCTCTTAAGATCCAAAAGATTAAGGCAAGGTGAAAAGCTGGAGCAAATCTAATAATATGACATTTAATAGTGATAAAATTTAAGTCTACTAACAGCAACAACAAAGTTGTTTAGACTCAAACTTATAAAGGTTATCTCATTTAATCTTCACAACCATCTCAGGAGATAGGTGCTATCATTATCCCTATTTTATAGATGAGGATACTGAGGCAGTATCTCATAGTTATATAGCTAAAAACTATTTGAGAGTAGATTTGAATTCTGGTCTCCCAGACTCCAGCCATTCCCAGCACTGACCACTGTATCACCTGCCAGCCTAATGACATGAGCCCAATGCAGTGTGATAAGAGTTGTCAAGAGCTTGGGCAGTTGGAGGTTACCACAAGAGCAGCTAGTGTCACATTAAGGAGCTGTGATTTTTCTCTCTGTCCTGTATCTTGGATGCAGCTTGGACTCCGCAGAACATCAATAAGCATCCAAGAAAGGACAGTCAGACTGACCAAGAGCTCCAAGCCATGGGATAGGTGAATAAATGGGCATTGACCTGAAGTTGACCTGAAAATGATGAGATGCTAGGGTGAGGAAAATATGAGAGCTCTTTTTAATAGATTTGTGACTTTCATACAAAATAGCAATTAGATGTGTTGTATTTGGAACCGGAGGGCAGAGCTGGAAGCAATGGCTGCCGAGGGTGGGGAGACTGCAAGGAGGCGTGTTTTAACATATTATATAAAAAAAGTTTTAATTAGTGAAGCCAAGCTTCTCAAAATTTGAGCTACTGAAAAATGAGGGCCTCGCTGTAGTCTTCACGCAAAGCTTGGACAGCCATATCAGGTATATTGTTATGATGGAGACATGGGGGCGCTCACTACTTGTCCCCAACTTTGAAATTCTGCATTTTGTGATTGAATTTAATCCAATGAAAATCACAAATAGGAATGTGAAAATTGAGAAAGGCCCATGGATAGTGCTTTAGGATCAGACCCAGCTTAGAATCTGGCTCTGCTTTGAGCAGTGACAATAAAAGGAGGAAGGGGAATGTCTGCTTTTTGTCCTTATTGCCTGCAATGGGATCACCGGCTCTGCCTGTCATTGCACCTCATTAAGGAACTCCACAATGGGAAGAATTAGGGATGATGAAAATCCTGAAGTCCCTTCCATCATCTGGAAGCAGGGACCATTTAGCCTAACTGATTCACTGCTCCTTTAGAAGCTGGGACACAAGACAGTTTAATTCCCCTGAAAACATTGTTTTTCATCTGCCGGCTAAATGGTTGTAACCTCCTGGAAGAGAGACGCTTTTCTTTGAAGATACATTGTGCCAGGGTTTTGAATTCTCTTCAGAAGGTTAGAGGCAATTAAACCATATTGAAGGGGGCCATTTAATTTTAGATCTTTTATTAATTCTCCATCATTGTTTGCTAGACAAATGACTCTGAGGGAGGGTCACAGAGAGTTCAGAATTGCCAACCAATTCTGAGGATAGCCTGGATTCTGGCAGAACTTTTCGCCACTAAAATTGTGGGTTTGCGAAAATCCCAAGTTAACTTCAGTCGCCTGTTTGACTTGGGGTGAAAACTTTTAAATGACAAGCCAAAGAGATCAGTGCCTCTCCCAGAATGCCCTGCTATGACAAGTGGCTCCATTCACTCACGGATATCCTTACTTTCAGAATGTAGTGGAAATGAGGCAGGAAGGTGACACAATGGATAGAGCACTAAACCTGAAGACAGGAGGATACGAGTTCATATCTGGTCTCAAACATTTATCTGTGGGATCTTGGCCAAACCACTTAGCCCCCATTGGAGGGAGTCAAGAGGAAAACTGTTCAAATCTGAAGTCACACTTACTCTCTGTGTAGCCCAGAAAAGTCACTAAACCCCAACTGAAGATAAAAGGGAAGAGAGAAAACGAGACTGTTTTGTAAGGAGCTAAGACAGGTTCTGGTATCACTTCTGACCAGAATTTGCCATCAGATCTTGGCCAAATTTTTTTCTCCCTGGTTATCATTCTTGTCTATGAAACAGAGAGTAGATATTAATGATAGATATTATTTTAACACAACACTTTACTGCTTGTAAAGACACTTTACAGGTAACAATAATATTTCACTGGATTCTCACAACCCTTGGAGATAGGTGCAATTATTGCTATCCAGCTGAAAACTAAGGCTAGGCACAGAGTCCCATAAAATTCAAAACTCGGTTCTTTTCAGGTCCCAGTCTACTATTCTTAAGGCAACCAGCTGAACTTTCTCAAAGTTTTGCCAAATTAAGTCTTAGGAATCTGGGCTCTGATAATGCATCACTGAGTTTCCAGGCTCAAAGAGTGGTAACAAATAAATGTCTCCCTGGAGAGTGGTCTTTAGCAGAGTACCTGACTAAGCTATCATGGGCCCCCACCACTCAAAATTTTTATCATGACTGGAATGGAGACATAGACAATGCTAGTCACATTTGCAGACGAAGCAAAATTGGCAGAGACAGTTAACAATTCTTTTTTTTTTCCCTGAAGCTGGGGTTAAGTGACTTGCCCAGGGTCACACAGCTAGGAAGTGTTAAGTGTCTGAGACCAGATTTGAACTCGGGTCCTCCTGAATTCAGGCCCGGTGCTTTATCTACTTCACCACCTAGTTGCCCCCCAGTTAACAATTCTGACTAAAGAATGAGGATTTCATTGAGGGACATAAAGGTTAAGCAGAGTGAGTGGTAAAATGGACTTTAAATGGCTTAAGGGAAAAGTCTTCAAACTTCAAAGAGTTTCCATTCAATTCCATCAATGCTAATTGCTCTTCTCTAAAATTTATTAAGGATAGAGAACAATCCTCTAGGTGCCCCTCATATTTCCAAATATCCTTTGCATCATCTGTGGAGATGGCCTCCTGAGGGATAGAGTCAAGCAAAAGGACATCAATTACATATAGGTATAGACATATAGACCCATTTACAGATAGAAACAGGCGGAACTCCACTCTAGTGAACAATCTTCTAGGGAGGATTGTTTCCAGACCTAGTCCTCTCAGCCTGCATGATCTTTGGGTAAGGATATCCAGTTCATATCTACATTTGTATGCAGAAGCTAGTAGGGCTTGCCAGAGGCTACTCTCTATTAGTATGGATTTTGACTGCCATTTCTTTAGGAAGATAAGTCACCAAGGGAAGCTTTTACTGCAGAAAAATAGTTAATAATAATTAACAGAAATTCTTGGAACTTCAAGTTTAATTGTGAAGATCTGACCATAGTGGGTATTTAACAATGTAGGAAGCAGAACTAGTGGTACAGTTGACAGAGTGACAAGTCTGGAGGCAGGAAGACTCATCTTCCTGAATTCAAATTCTGCTTCAGAAACTTATCGAGTGTTATTCCAGACAAGCCACTTAAACCTATTTGCCTCAGTTTCTTCATCTATAAAATGAGCTGGAGAAGGAAATTGCAAACTACTTCAGTATCTTTGCCAAGAAAACAGTAAAGGAAATCAAAAAAGTTGGACAAGATTTTAAAAAATGCCTTAACAATAAGAAACTATGGTAGAAGAAAGGAAGGGAGGGAAGGAAAGAAGAAATGAGAGCTGACTATTTGTACACTGTCTTAAGGTTTGCTAACTATTCTACTTGCATGATCCAACTCAATTTTCACATTGATCTTATGGTGATATGTCAACTTATACTATTCTTATCTTACAGGTAAAAAAGCTGTGGTCACATGGTCCGTAAGTAACTGAGACATTCCTGATGGCTAAGGCAGTACTTTTTTACTCCTATTACAATATGTTCCTTCTCCAAGTAATAAAAGGATGGGGGGGGGAGCCAGAGTAAATAAAGAAAAAAAGGGGAAAGAGGAGGAGAAAGAAAGAGTGAGAGAGGAAAGAACAAAGGGATAATTAGAAAGCAGGAGGGAAGAATCCTTTCTCCTTTAAGTCTCTTTTCTATGTCAAGAGAAAATGTGAGTTTTATTTGTCATATCAATGGAGATTCCTCGTACAGAGGCCTTAAATACCCCAACATGCACTTAATAAAGAAGCTGATTAGAGATTAGAGACTTTTTAATATTTTATTAATTGGAGAGTATAACTGACTGGACAAGACTCTCGTCTCAAAGTATCCAGTGACGAATGTGAGAATCCCAAGTCTTTTTATATCTTTTTTGAACAAAGAAAAGAGCGGGAAAGTTTTTTTGGTTTTGTTTTTGGTTTTTTAATACAGAACCATCTGGTTCTGTCAGGATGGGGGGAGGCTATAAATCCTTACTAAAAGCCAGAGTCAGGATATTTGAATAAACAGAAGGAAAGATATCAATGAGGTATCCGGGGTAGCCTTACTTTTTGGAATATTTTAGAGGGGGCAGTGTCATAAGTTCTTGAGGCAGAAGGAGCCAGGAGCCAGAAAGTCTGACCCCCCCCTCATCTTGAGCTTCACATTGACCATTAATAATCTTAGAGCAAATGGTCCTCAGTCTTAATGAACCAGAGGGGGGCGGGGTTTACAACTGAGGGGATTGAGGCAGAACAGTTAAGGAAACTGAGTCAGGACAATAAGGGAAACTAGTGCAGGGAAACTGAGCTAGAACAGTTCAAAGAGACTGTGCCATAGCATGATGTGCTGAAAACAATTGTGTTGAGTTGGATGGCCAGAAAAAGTCTCCAACTTTTTTGTGGCCAACTGGATCTCTACTGTCAGATATATGCCCAGAGAACACTAAGGGTTTTTATGTGGCCTCCATTCCTGTTTTGCTCCTGGGAAGAGCCTCTATTTTGATCTGTGTAATACTTTGTTTTCTTGGTTTCAGGCAAAGAAGAAGCTCAGGAAATAGAAAGATGCTGTCAGCACCTCTGGGAGGCTCACCAGTGCCCTGGAGAGTAAAGGGATGCTAAGTTCAGCAGTCCGCAGTCTCCCTGTCCGCCTGAGCCTCTTTTCCATTCACTGAGTTTCCCTGGTTCATCTCTCAGTTTGGACCCCATCCCGCATTTAGTGTCTAATGGGCCTTGAGTCTGGGGATGCTTCAGGCATCTGCTGTCAGAGGCAGATTACATTATGTCATTTCTAACACAAGTTTCAAAAGTTTAGACTGTTTTAAGACTCTTAGAGAGGCACGTGGGAAGAAAGTCCTCAGCTCCTTTGTTCTTTTAGCAAATTCTACAATATACAAGTGATCACTAATCTTTTGGGGGGTTGGGTGAGACTTCACCGTTGGCAAAACTCTGTCCTTATCAGAGCTAGATGGAGCTGCTGCTGGTGGCTCCAAGGATCAGCTGTATTTTCCCTGTATTCGCTTAGCACAGGGTTTTGAACACATTTCGAGTTGCATGAAACCTGAGAGTTCATCCAATTTGGCCTCCTCATTTTACTGGATGCTTAATTCATATTGAATGAATTGTCTCAATTTTTCAGGTGAAAAAACTGAGATCTATAGAAGGGGAAACTTCACCAAAATTGCATAGCTTGGACATGGCAGGACCTGGTATCAAACCTAGGAGAAAAGAAATTACCTACAGGATGGAGAGACAGTGGGGATTGAAAATGGATGATATCCCCAACTCTTTGATCTCATAATGCCAAATTATCAATGATGTCAATAATTTGACTCAATAATATCAATTATCTCCCTTAAGACAATACAGCAAAAGAAAAGACCCCCGTTATTAGCTAGAATCCCATAGCCATCTGTATTTCCAAAACATTTGTTTCCAACAAAAATAGATATCAAAATATCAGCAAATTGAAGGAGTTCTCAAAGGACTCCCTATATCTATCCAATACCTAGGTAGTTCTAGTTTCTTTTTTCTATTTTTTTATTATAGCTTTTTATTTACAAGAGATATTCATGGGTAATTTTTCAGCATTGACCCTTGCAAAACCTTCTGTTCCAACTTTTCCCCTCCTTCCCTCCAGCCCCTCCCCCTAGATGGTAGACTAATACATGTTAAATATGTTAAAGACTAATACATGTTAAATATGTTAAAGTATATGTTAAATGCAATATATGTATACATATGTTGTATAAATATTTATACAGTTATCTTGCTGCACAAGAAAAATCAGCTTTAGAAGTAAGGTAAAAATAACCTGAAGAGGAAAACAAAAATGCTAGTGGAAAATAACAGAAGGAGTAGAAAAAATATTTCCCAGTGTTCTTTCGGTGAGTGTAGCTGGTTCTCTTCATTACTGAACAATGGAACTGATTTGGTTCATCTCATTGTTGAAGAGAACCATGATCATCATAATTGATCATCATATAGTACTGTTGTTGAATGATCTCCTGGTTCTGCTCATTTCAGTCAGCATCAGTTCCTGTAAGTCTCTCCAGTCCTCTCAGAAATCATCCTGCTGATCATTTCTTACAGAACAGTAATATTGCATAATTTTCATATACCACAATTTATTCAGCCATTCTCCAATTGATGGGCATCCATTCAATTTCCAGTTTCTAGCCACTAGGAAAAGGGCTACCACAAACATTTTTGCATATGTGGGTCCCTTTCCCTTCTTTAAGATCTCTTTGGGATATAAGCCCAGTATTAACACTGCTGGATCAAAGGGTATGCACAGTTTAATAACTTTTTGAGCACAATTCCAAATTGCTCTCCAGAATGGTTGGATCCATTCACAGTTCCATCAACAATGTATGAGTGTCCCAGTTTTCCCACATCCCCTCCAACATTCATCATCTTTTCCTGGCATTCTAGCCAATCTGAGAGGTGTGTAGTGGTATCTCAGAGCTGTCTTAATTCGTATTTCTCTGATCAATAATGATTTGGAGCATCTTCTCATATGGCTAGAAATAGTTTCAATTTCTTCATCTGAAAATTGTCCGTTCATATCTTTTGGAGAATGGCTTGATTTCTTATAAATTATATTCAATTCTCTAAATATTTTGGAAATGAGGCCTTTATTAGAACCTTTGACTGTAAGAATCTTTTCCCAGTTTATTACTTCTCTTCTAATTTTGTCTGCATTAGTTTTGTTTGTACAAAAACTTTTTAGCTAGTTCTAGTTTCAACATCATCTTATCTCATTCTTTTTTTATTATCGTTTTTATTTAATAAATATTATATATTTATTATTTTTATTGATAAAATATATGCATGGGTAATTTTTCAACATTGACCCTTGTAAGTTGTTCCAACTTTTCCCCACCTTCTCTCCACCCCCTCCCCTAGATGGCAGGTAGTCCCATACATGTTGCATGTGTTAAAGTATATGTTAAAAACAATATATGTGTACTTATTTATACAGTTGTCTTGTTACAAAAGAAAAATTGGATTTAAAAATAAGGTAAAAGTAACCTGGGAAGAAAAACAAAAATGCAAGCAAACAATAACAGAGTATAAATGCTATGTTGTGGTACACACTCATTTCCCAGTGTTCTTTTGGTAGATGTAGCTGATTGTGTTCATCACTGATCAATTGGAACTGATTTGGTTCATCTCATTGTTGAAGAGATCCACATCCATCAGAATTGATCATCATCTAGTATCATTGTTGAAGTATATATTGATGATCTGATCCTGCTCATTTCACTCAGCATCAGTTCATGTAAGTCTCTCCAAGCATCTCTGAAATCATCCTGCTGGTCATTTCTTACAGAACAGTCATATTTCATAGCATTTATATATCGCAATTTATTCAGCCATTGTTCAATTGATGGGCATCCACTCAATTTCCAGTTTCTAGCCACTAGGAAAAGGGCTGCCACAAACATTTTGGCACATATGGGTCCCTTTCCCTTCTTTAAGATCTCTTTGCCATATAAGCCCAGTAGTAACACTGCTGGATCAAAGGGTGTGCACAGTTTGACAACTTTTTGAGCATAGTTCCAAATTGCTCTCCAGAATGGTTGGATCTATTCATAACTCTAGCAGTAATGCATCAGTGTCCCAGTTTCCCCAGTATACTTGGAGAAGTATACTTGAAACAAGTGGAATTGATGAGATAATGGTTCTCTAGTTCATACTTAGTACTTAGTATGGAGATGTAATGGTTTTCTAGTTCATACATTTTCAGTAGGCTGTAATGATGTAATTATACTAAGGTGTATAAAGGTTGAGAAGGACTGGAAATGAGACATTCCATTTTTGGCCATGCTCCTGGTGGTTCTCCTCCCTCCTTCACGCCTACACTAAAACCAAGTTCTAGGGCTGATCCCAAAGTCCTCCAGAGAGCTAGTCCGGACTTTATAGTAAATAGGTAGAGCCAAAATGATATTTCCTGGATTCCAAGACAATATTTCTTAGATTTTGCATGTTTTGTTTATTTTTTTTAAATTTTGATATAGTGTCCCACTCTCAATTAAACAACATAGTTGGACTATGAAAGGGTATTGAAGTTGGAATCACTAAGGTCTAGATTTAAGTCCCACCTCAAACCCTTTCCAGGTGGGCTTGTGTTTCCTAACTGTCAAAGAAAGGAGTTGTATTTAAAGCTCTCATAGATCCCTTCCCTTCTAAATAAATATATGATCCAATGGCAGATGGCATACAAAATGATCTAAATTTTCTCCTAAGCTGAGCATATTTAAGTCTAAGATCCTAGGATCTTAAGTGTTTTTGAGCTGGCCCCCAGATCTGTTGGAGGTGTTCAGAATACAGAAGTGTGTGAGTGCGTATGTGTGCACACTAGCATGTGCAAATGGTTCTAGAAATTAAAGCACTTCTAAGGGGACAACTAAAAGACATAAGTGTGTGTGTGTGTGTGTGTGTGTGTGTGAGAGAGAGAGAGAGAGAGAGAGAGAGAGAGAGAGAGAGAGAGAGAGAGAGAGAGTCCTAGAAAGATAGAGGCAAAGAGACAAAGACAAAGAAATAAACAGATTTTATAAGAACAGCCACATGCATGAACTACAGGGGAATTCTTAGCGCAATAATAAAAATATAAATGTAGGATAAGTCAAAATATACCAAGCATATGGACTATCTGGGGACATTCCCAGCTTAGGGCAGACATACAGCTCTATCTCAAATAACTCCTACATAATGAAAATAGAGTTCTTAGAAATAAAAACATAAGGCACATAATTATTTCTGAAAGAAACATGACATAGATTACCTCTCCTAGGTATTATTGTTGGCTGCTCTCTACAGAGCAATGAATCTCAGGCAAGGCTTGCCTTGATGCAAAGTCATGCTGATTCCCAAATCCTAGCAAAGAGAGACAAAGAAAGAAAATTTTGACTATTATGAGTAAGGTTTTATGTACTTCTGCCATCAGTATCACATGAGTATCAGTAGGAGGTTTGTGTGTGTGTGTGAGACAGACAGACAGAGACAGATGGACAGACAGAAGATTTAAGAGAGACATACAGAGGGGAAAAAAAAAGATTTAGTAAGTTGGAGAGAGACAGACAAGACAGGCTGACAGTAAAATCATCCCTTTTCCCACAGGGCTAAGTTTTGAAATGAGTATTCTTGACTAATGCACAGGAAGTCATCTCTCCAATTAAGGTCACACAACTCACAGAGCATTACCGTTGGGATATGTGTACTACTCAATCTGTATCAGAACTGATCTAATCTATTAGATCTGGTATTTTGCATCTGAAGGTCCATTCTAGTTCTAGCATATTGGGCCTGTATCATAAAGGTCCTCTCAGATATTCCAGAACTTGTTGAATGGGTGAATCAACAAATGAATAAATGTATGTCCCATGCAGGAACTGACTTAGGATAGAATTCTAAACTTGGAATTAGGATGACCTCAATCCAAATCATACATAAGATTTTGTTATCTGTGTGATCTTGAACAAGAAATTTAGCTTTTGGCCTGAGTTTATTTATTTGTAAAATGAGAATGATTATAGTACCTAATTCATGGGGGTTGTTGTGAGCATCAAATGAGATATGTAAAGTGCTTTGCAAATTTTAAAGTTAAATCAATTGCTAGTATGTTTCTTTTTTCTTTCAATGACTTCACTGAGTCTAGCTATTCTTTTTTAAACAAAATAAGTTACTGGCTTTCTGAGCTTTCATTTTCCAAACTATTCCCCGTCATATTGTTTATCCTATTTTTTCTCTCTCCTTTCATCCAGTTCTTCCTCAAATCCCTACTCCAATCTGTCCTTCCTACTATTATTTCCCTTCCTCTCTTACTTTCCTAGAAGGTAAGCTATATTTCCATATCCAATTGAATGTGTATCTTATTCTGTTTTTAAACCACTTCTCATGGGAGTAAGTTTCACTCATTCCCCCTTGCTTTCCCCCTCTTCCCCTCCATTGTAAAAGCGCTTTTTTTGGCCTCTTTTATGTATGTTAACTTACCCAATTTTCATGCTCTCTTTCCCTAGCCCCTTAATTTTATTTTTTAGATATCATTCCTTCATGTTCAACTCACACCTGGGCACTGTATAGATAGACAGATAAAAAGATAGATCTATATCCAGAAGATATATAGATCTGTGTGTGTATGTATACACACACCCCTGAAGGATTATACTCAATTTTGTTGGGTAGGTGATTGTTCGCTGTAATCCTAACTCCTTTGCCTTTTGGAATATCATATTTTAAACATTCTAATCCTTCAATGTAGAAGCAGCTAAATCTTGAGTCAGTCTGATTGTGACTCTAAGCTAATTGAATTGTTTTTTGTTTTTTTGTTTTTTCTAGCTACTTGCAATATTTTCTCCTTGACTAAGGAAGGAGCTCTGGAATTTGGCTACAATATTCCTGGAAGTTTTTATTTTGGGATTTTTTTTCAAGAGGTGATCGATAGATTCCTTCAATTTCGATTTTTTTATCCACTGGTTTTAGAGTATCAGGGCAATTTTCCTTTATAATTTTCTTTTTACCTTTTTACCAACTAATATCTACTTCTAGAGTTGAGGTACTAGTCCTAGAGCCTCATGATACAGGATAACTGCAAGTGAAGGATTGACCAAATTGGGATCCCTGTGCCTTTCCCAACCTTTGCCCTCCCCGGTGGTAGCCTCCCCTGCAGAGTTTGTTTTCTTAGCTCTCTACCACCCTTATCCGAGGTGCCAAAAGCCCATATGAAGTTTAATGTCCGGTTGAGATTCTGTAGTTTATTCTTCCATGAGACTCGATAGCTGGACATCCCCAAAGTCTGAGTGAGGAAGAGTAACAAATGAGCCTTTCTTAGAAGAGGAGGCTACTTACAGCATGAAGGCAAAACACATTTCCTAGAGGTATCAGCTCCTGTGTAGCAGATTGGGTACCAGACAGGAGACAGAAATCCTGGATGTACTTTACATCTTGGCCTAAATACCCACTATTCATGTGACATGGCTAATGGAGCCTCAGTTTCCTTCTTTAAGGGCTTGGACAAGATGATGTCTTAGAAGCTTATAAGCTCTAAATAATCAATACTTCACCAACATTTCACTTCAGAGACTTAATTTCCCCTGTGATAAGACAGATTCCCATTTATACCATGGCTCTCACAAGGTATTGTGAAGGGAGCTTGCATGCCCTTCCCTTCAAGTTCTAGAGAAGTGGATATTATATATTCATTTATGTTAGCGAGGCTAGGTGGTATGGGTGGATGGAGTCAGAAGACCTGAGTTCAAATGCAACCTCAGATGCATACTGTGTGACCTGGACAAATCTCTTAACCCTGATTGCTTCACAAAAGCACTGTCTCCTGTGCAAGGTCCTGTGGCAGATATGGAAGGATGGAGCATAGGCATCTCTGATTAAGCATATCAAATCCATTAGCTCACATTAGATCATTTTTCTATATCACGTTAAATTTTATGGAATATCAACCTAACACTATGCATACCCTTTGACCAAAAGTGTTACTACTGGGCATATATCCCAAAGAGATACTAAAGGAGGGAAAGGGACCCACATGGGCCAAAATGTGTGTGGCAGCCCTTTTTGTAGTGGCAAAAAATGCACATTGAATGGATGTCCATCATCAGAAGAACGGTTGAATAAGTTATGGTATATGAATGTTATGGAATTTTATTGTTCTGTAAGAAATGACCAGCAAGATGAATACAGAGAGGCTTGGAGAGACTTACATGAACTGCTGCTGAGTGAAATGAGCAGAACCAGGAGATCATTATGCACGGCAACAGCAATACTACATGATGATCAATGCTGATGAAGTGGATATCTTCAACAGTGAGAGGATCCAATTCAGTTCCAATTGATCAGTGATGAACACAACCAGCTACACCCAGAGAAAGAACACTGGAAATGAGTGTGGTCCACAACATAACATTTGCACTCTTTCTCTTGTTGTTTGCTTGCATTATTTGTTCTTCCCAGGTTATTTTTACCTTCTTTCTAAATCCGATTTTTCCTATGTAGCAAGACAACTGTGTAACTATGTATACATATTTAACATGCATGGGACTACCTTACATCTAGGGGAGGGGGGAGCGGAAAAGTTGGGACAGAAGTTTTTGCAAGGGACAGTGTCAAAAAATTACCCATGCATATGCTATGTCAATAAAAAGCTATAATAATAAAAAACTTTTATTAAAAAAAAGGAATATCAGCTTACAGGCAACACACCCTTGTTAAATTTCCCCCAGAAAGATGCTTAAAGAGACAGGTGTAAGAGCAGTTCTGGGGGGGGGAAGAGGAGGGGAGAATGGTGAAGCACTGGGGCTCTTGTCTCCATTTTAAACATCCTAAAGTCATAAGAGTTAGAGGAAAACTCAAATATTCTAGTCCATCCTTGTCCTTTTATAAACAAGGATAATGAAGCTTAAAGAGAGAATGGGGTTTTCCAAGATCACAAATCTCATAAATGTCAGAGCTGAGATTTGAGCCTAAGATTCAACTCCAAGTCAGGTGCTCTTTCTCAAATACCGTTGTACCCTCTTTTCTTACGTAGGTCTCTATTTTCAAATGTCTCGGTAGGTTTTCCCTCTTCCTACAGGGACAGAGCATCATTCGTTGTTTCTTTATGAGTCTATTGGTGGGTTAGGGGGAGCCATAACTGATCAAATGTCTAATCCAAAAGCATTTAGGAAGAACCTATTCATAGCAAGACTTATTTGGGGTCCTTGGGATAAAGCCAAAAAAATGGACTAGTGTCTACCCTCAATGAGAGACAGAGAGGATATAAAACACTCACAAAATACAAGCATCATAGATGGAAAGAGAGAGCTCTAACAGGGGCTCTTCATCTTTTCTGTCATGATGTTCTGGGCTGTCTGGTAAAAATTCTAGATCTCTTCTTAAAATGCCATTTTCCAAGAAACTAAAATATGTAGAATTCCAAAGAAAAGCAATTATATTAGGGGAAAGATTTTCATCATTTGTTTATGGACTACCTAAAATCTAGCTGTTTGGGGGTTCCTTGACCCCAAGTTAAAAACACCTCTTCTAGGAACTAAGGGGTTAAAAAGGGCCTCCTATAGAAAGTAGAATTGTCATGTTCTGTCAATAAAAGCTATAATAATAATAATAACAATAACAATAATAATAATAACAACAATAATAATAATTAAAAGAAATGACCAGCAGGAGGATTTCAGAAAGGCCTGGAGAGAGTTACAGGAACTGATGCTGAGTGAAATGAGCAGGACCAGGAGATCATTGTACAGAGCAACAACTAAACTGTACAATGATCAATTCTGATGAATGTGGCTCTTCTCAGCACTTTGATGATTCAGACCAGTTCCATTTGTTCAATAATGAATAGAACCAGCTACACCCAGAGAGAGCTGGGGAAACTGAGTGTGGATCACAACACAGCATCCTTACTGTCTGTTATTCGCTTTCATTTTGTTTTATTTCCCAGTTTTTCTCTCTTGTTGATCCATTTTTTCTTGTGCAGCAAGATAACTGTAAATATGTATAGGCATATTGGATTTAACATGTATTTCAACATATATTGGACTTCCAGCTAAGGGAGGGGGTGAGAAAAGTGGAAAATTTGGGACAAAAGGTTATGCAGGTGTCAGCGTAGGAAAAATGAGCCATGCATGTGCTTTGTAAATAAGAAAGGTTTAATAATAAATAAATAAATGGAGAAATGATAGATAGAAAGGAAGAAAGTAGCATTGGGATATTCTTGGAAGAAGCTAACAGGAAGGAAGGAGAACAATTGAGTTACAGGTGGGGAGCCAATCCAAAAGAAAGGAAAATAGAGATGGAGCATATTTTGTGAAGAAACATGGATGCAATGATTCAGCTGGATTGCTGTGTGTTTGAGGGAGGGCAAGTCATATTGAGAAAGTCATACATGGAATAGGGATTTTACCACAGTGATGAATATTTCAGAATTCACTTCAAACACCATTGATGTTCTCTTTGTATTTAGCAGACTCCATTATCCTTCCCATCCCTCAATAAAAAAATAAAAAATAAATGGGAGGGAGGGTAGAAAGAAGAAGAGAGGGGTAAGGTGGGGGGGGAACAAGGGCGGAGTGGGGAGAGAGAAAAGGGGGCTAAGGGAGGAGGGAGGTAGGGTGTACAGGAAAGGGTAGAGCAGAGGGGAGATGGGGTATAGAGGGAAGGGCAAAATAGAGTAGCGGGGAGATGGGATGTAGAAGGAAGGGTAGAGTAGAGGGGAGATGGGATGTAGAAGGAAGGGTAGAGTAGAGGGGAGATGGGATGTAGAAGGAAGGGTAGAGTAGAGGGGAGATGGGGTAGAGAGAAGATGGGTGGGAAAGGTAAAATGGAGTAGAGGGGAGATTGGGTGTAGAGGGAAGGATAGAATAGAGGGGAGTTGAGGTGTAGAGGGAAAGATAAAGTAGAGGAGAGATGGGGTATAGAGAGAAGATGGGTGTAGAGGGAAGAGTAGAATAGAGTAGAGGGGAGATGGGTATAGAGAGGAGGTGGGTGTAGAGGGAAGGGTAGAGTAGAGGGGAGATGGGGTGTAGAGGAAATTGTAGAATAGAGTAGAGAGAAGATGGGTGTAGAGGGAAAGATAGGTGTAGAGGGAAGGGTAGAATAGAGCAGAGGGGAGATGGGAGTAGAGGGGAGATGGGCGTAGAGGGAAACAGGGGACTTAGGGAGTAGAGGGAAGGGTAGAATAGAGTAGAGGGGAGATGGACGTAGAGGGAAACAGGAGACTTGGGGAGTAGAGGGGAGATGGGCGGAGAGGGAAAGATAGGGGACTTGGGGTGTAGAGGAAATTGTAGAATAGAGTAGAGAGAAGATGGGTGTAGAGGGAAAGATAGGTGTAGAGGGAAGGGTAGAATAGAGCAGAGGGGAGATGGGAGTAGAGGGAAACAGGGGACTTGGGGAGTAGAGGGGAGATGGGCGTAGAGGGAAAGATAGGGGACATGGGGTGTGGAGGGAAGGGTAGAATAGAGTACAGGGGAGATGGGGTAGAGAGAAGATGGGTGGGAAAGGTAAAATGGAGTAGAGGGGAGATGGGGTGTAGAGGGAAGGATAGAATAGAGGGGAGTTGAGGTGTAGAGGGAAAGATAAAGTAGAGGAGAGATGGGGTATAGAGAGAAGATGGGTGTAGAGGGAAGAGTAGAATAGAGTAGAGGGGAGATGAGGTGTAGAGAGAAAGATAGGGGACATGGGGTGTGGAGGAAATTGTAGAATAGAGAGAAGATGGGTGTAGAGGGAAAGATAGGTGTAGAGGGAAGGGTAGGATAGAGTAGAGGGGAGATGGGTGTAGAGGGAAACAGGGGACTTGGGGAGTAGAGGGGATATGGGCGGAGAGGGAAAGATAGGGGACTTGGGGAGTAGAGGGAAGGGTAGAATAGAGTACAGGGGAGATGGGTGTAGAAGGAAGGGTAGAGTAGAGGGGAGATGGGATGTAGAAGGAAGGGTAGAGTAGAGGGGAAATGGGGTAGAGAGAAAGATAGGCGAGATGGGATGTAGAGGGAAAGATAGAGAAGATGGGTGGGAAAGGTAAAATGGAGTAGAGGGGAGATTGGGTGTAGAGGGAAGGATAGAATAGAGGGGAGTTGAGGTGTAGAGGGAAAGATAAAGTAGAGGAGAGATGGGGTATAGAGAGAAGATGGGTGTAGAGGGAAGAGTAGAATAGAGTAGAGGGGAGATGGGTATAGAGAGGAGGTGGGTGTAGAGGGAAGGGTAGAGTAGAGGGGAGATGGGGTGTAGAGGAAATTGTAGAATAGAGTAGAGAGAAGATGGGTGTAGAGGGAAAGAGAGGTGTAGAGGGAAGGGTAGAATAGAGCAGAGGGGAGATGGGAGTAGAGGGGAGATGGGCGTAGAGGGAAACAGGGGACTTAGGGAGTAGAGGGAAGGGTAGAATAGAGTAGAGGGGAGATGGACGTAGAGGGAAACAGGAGACTTGGGGAGTAGAGGGGAGATGGGCGGAGAGGGAAAGATAGGGGACTTGGGGTGTAGAGGAAATGTAGAATAGAGTAGAGAGAAGATGGGTGTAGAGGGAAAGATAGGTGTAGAGGGAAGGGTAGAATAGAGCAGAGGGGAGATGGGAGTAGAGGGAAACAGGGGACTTGGGGAGTAGAGGGGAGATGGGCGTAGAGGGAAAGATAGGGGACATGGG